>NW_025962367.1:0-1537 GCF_017589495.1 Alosa alosa
AGTGGAGCGCCACCCTACAGCGGAAAACGTCACCTCCACGCCGCCCTGCTCTGCTTCTGATTTCCCGAGGAAGGTTCGGCTCCACAAGTTGGCCTGTGGAATTTCAAAAGTAGTCTGGAAGTTGGAAGGAGTAACTATTCCGTTACTCTTTCTAGCTCCTCCTCTCATATTTTGAGAATACCCTGATTTTCCCCTCGGGGATCAATAAAGTATCTATCTATCTATCTATCTATCTATCTATCTATCTATCTATCTATCTATCTATCATATGACAGCATCACATCATATTAGATGTTAAGACTTACTTAAAATAATGATAATTACTATTATGTCCTTTCTTTCTTTCCTTAGCGCCAGTAGGACTACATTTATTCAATGCATCCATATATTCGCCTACACCACTGACTGAACTGACATATTCAGGGTTTTTAAATTGTTTTGTCTGCTATGTTAAACGCTCTAAATAAACTCATTGTTAACCTATTGGCGGTGCGGCGTGTGTCCGTTGCTTTTGTATCGTCCTTGTGAACCAGGACGTTACAGGTGTAAAGATTAACTTAAAAAAAAATAAATAAAAAAAATAACAGGAGATATAATGCAGCCTCAGGAAATCACTCCTATCTGGTAGGCTACTTTTTGGTAGACTTTTTGCACGCCCATAACCTATGGCCAACAACGGCGCTGTGAATCAAACATGCGCTCATTCTTTCCCCCTTTTGAAATACATTTAGGAATATAACCAATTTAAGAGTGGCTTGTTTTGAAACATGCTAGTGAAAATAACGTTAAAAGGATGACATGGCGCTACACCGCGCTGCGCCATTTGGAGACGTTTGCGCGCCCATAACCTATTGCCTACAACGGCGCTGTGACGACAATAAAAAAAGGCGCACATTATATTTCCCCTTGCGAAAAACATGTAGAAATATAAACTACATATTAGTGGCGTGGCTTACGACGATCAAAAATTATTGTCTCAGACCCACGGCGCAATGATAAATAATCGGAATTGAGCCACAATGGCACAACACTTTAACAGCTACCAATCCCGAAACTTCAGCAATGGATGTCATTACGGAAAGGGTGGACTTTAATTATTGGGCAAATGCATGCAATCGCCACATCTGCAGTTGCACTGTGGGGCATGTATACAGAAATATTGTTCATTCACTCCATCTTAACATCTCGGAGAGGAGCTGATCAGGTCACAGCCGAGGTGTTGCCATATACTCAGCACACACCTGTCAACTCCAGCGAGAGGGATGTGGCTGCAGACTAAGAGGAGGAGAGTGAACAGTGAATGAAATAGTGGAGCGCCACACTAGCAGACCACGCCAATTCCACTTCGCCCTATTTGAAGCGCTGTGGACACCTGTGCCGACATGAGTGCGCCGGTCACTTGCCACGCACGTCATGGCCGAAGTTTTTAACTGGCAAACCCTGAATGAACAATGGACTTTATGGAGCGGCTCAGACAAAATAGAACTGAATCGTAATTGACTCGGCGGCTGTGGCAGAGTGCGATGCTACTGTGCGG
>NW_025962368.1:0-1501 GCF_017589495.1 Alosa alosa
ACTGCATTCAAGCGCCAAAGGTGCTTTGATATATTTTTCGTTTGAACGTCGGCAAGCAGGCATGCTTTGCTGCAATGAATGAGGATAATTGCTTTTTTTTTTTGCATTATTTTGAATATGACTCGCTCCAGTCTCAACAGCACGTTTTTTTCCACATACACGCCAAGTTCTAACACACATAGGCCCATCCCCTCCGCTTTCTCTCTCTCCATCCCTGCACACGGTGCTTTTAAAGGAGCTGCACCATTTTACAACAATTGCATCTACATTTTCATATTAGAATGTTTTGTCAAGTGTAAGCTTAAACTACCATGGATCAATTTAAGTTCCCGTGCCCCTCACAAGGCCATGGAAGCAGTAAGTCAGTCGCATCAAAATAGTAGTGGCACCCAAGTGACACCTTGTGGTTGTTTGTGTCAACTGCAGTTTGTGCCATTTCTGCTGAGAAAATGGGGTGCGTGATTCATGAAGGAACCCGTCCAAACTTAACGGGGACCCACTGTAGCTCGGAGTAGGGCTATGTTCTGTTCATAGCACTCTACCCAGTCACTACTGAATCCTATGAGGCCACTGAACATCATCTGTTTTACTGTGTTTGGTCTTGGTGTCTTTGTGATGGCCTCAGTATGCTCTGTGGCAATTCCCTTGTGTCCACCTAAATAGATCACCTGGGGCTGGGCGAATTGCAGTTTTGTCCTTGACGGTTAACACATGGACTGTGTCCTTTTTCACACGTTTCTCTGTCCAGGGCACATATCAAAACGTCATCGAAATATTGCAGGATCGTGCTCTGACACGTGATGTGCTTTAGGTTATTAGCTTTTCAATTTGAGGTCCTTAGGCAAACGATTGTATTGATAAGTTTTCCCCAAATATTGGAATGCAAAATGTTCCTCGCTCGCTGGCGCCACTAATGGAGAAGTAAGCTTGCGTTAAATCTATGACGGAAAACGTGGTAGCGTCAGACGGGATGTTTGTCAGTAACATGTTAGCATGTGGTATGTCTGCCGGATAGTCCTCAATGCACGCATTCACCGGCCTGAGATCTTGGATCATTCTCCATCTCACTCAATCTGCCTTTCGTATAGAGAAAATAGGCGTGTTGCACCTTGCGCTTGGGACTTCTAGGACTCCTGCTTGCAGAAGGTCTTCAATCATTTCCTTAATTCCTTCAACTGCTTCGGCTGAGAGTGGGTATTGTGGCTTGAATGGCAACGTTACTCCTGGGTTCAATTTTACTTCCACGGGGCTTGTTGACTTAACCAGTCCTATGTCTCCATCACCTTGGGACCACACCACGGATGGTGCTAATATTCTTTCCATGTGCTTCTCATCCGTTTCCGTTGCCTTCTGCAGCATCATCATTTCCAGGCTGCTTGTTTTGGCTCCACAAACCTCTCTTCTGTTTCACGATCCATGCATTGTGTCACATTTCTGTCCCCGTCTGGGTCAAACCTGCTGAAGGGCACATGATTCTTTTTGTCCCAGCATCGGTACCCTA
>NW_025962369.1:0-1463 GCF_017589495.1 Alosa alosa
TATGTGCCATTGATTCAGTATCATCAGTGCTAATGGAGTGATGACTGGTGTGTCGGTAGAAGTGTCATTCATCCCTCACCAACAGGAAGACTTGGTGGGGGGGGGGGCAATGGATAAATGGATGGAAATTAAAAGTGACCTTTTTGGTTTTGACATGTGGTCTAAAAAAGGTGGCTGTCCTTTGAGGCCAGGTTGAAATCAGATTTATTTGCTTGAGACCCGGTTCATCTAGCCGGCCTAATTGATACTTCCTTTCGTTGAATGCTAAAAAGGTTGTGGGTGCATTTTTAGCAGTTTGATGCCATCAATAATTCACACATCGACAAACCTCTCCCTCTCTCTTTCGTTCTCTCTCTCTCTCTCATCCCCCATATTTGCACATGATACTGTAGATCCTCAGATGTACAGAGGACTCCTGTATTAAGGACTCCAACTTCTGACCTAACCTTGTGCAATCCTGATCAAATACATAAAAGAGAGAGAGTACCTTGTGTTTTAAAGATCACGTTTGCCTGGCTGACGGTAAGGAGCTTTCTGATGTGTGCCTGGCTGCTGAAGAACAAGATGTACCATGTGTGAAGAGGGATGCTGTCTAATGAGGGTCGTTTATCATGAGGGACAGACAGAGCCAAAGGCCCTGCTACAGCATCACCTCCACTATGGGTCTCTCACATGCATCACAATTCCGTGCAACCAGCTATGTGGGGTGAAAATAATGATGAAGGCAAAAAGAAAAAAATTAGCACTTGCTTTTGAGCTGCAAATGAATATAATTGTACCACATTAAAAGCGAAGAAAGCAGGGGAAGACTTTTCCACAATGATGATGACAACTGCAACCATTGTAATGATGTTCATAGTTGTTGTTAAACAGTCCTAATGATCATTGTAGCGTTTTTTGTTTGCTGTGCATTACAGAAAGAGAGAAGGGAAAAAGATCCAAAGAAAGACAAAAATGGGATGGAAAGAGGCATGTTCAGACAATCTTGCAAGGCGGCGTTAGGAGAGGATGGTGACAATGGCAAGCGCTTCATCCCTCGAGAGCATATGGTCTCATTCAGTGCAGCCGGCTCAGTCACCGACAGATGGTGAGTGAGCAACAGCTTATCATTTATTTACCATACCACCAATCACAAACACACCACGGTGACCAATTAGGCTTCATATTAATCCTGAGACTTTTAGGACTGGAAGCAAATGTTACATTTAAGCAAAACATGAGTGGTGGGGAATATATTCCATTAACACCAACCAGCACTTCACCAAACAGTGGTCAAAGTGTTGTTTAAAGCAGTGGCTGGACACAGCTTGATAACAGAAGAGGGAGCTCTGAGGAGCAAATCAGATTGATAAATCACTTACTGGTTTGATGGTCCTTCAAAATGTTCTCTGGTTTCCTCTCTCTGGGACAGCTTCTTAACGTTTGTTGCTGAAGATATAAATGCCAATCCAGTCTCAAAAGGC
>NW_025962370.1:0-1414 GCF_017589495.1 Alosa alosa
TTGAGGTTTTTATTGCGTCTATATGCGGAGATGAGTGTGTGGTGTTGGAAGGTGGGGTGTGTTGTTTGGAAATCAGTATAGTGTTGTTTCAGTGTGTGGTGAAGGTGTTGTATGCCGTGTGAGTAGGTGCCAATAAGGGGCAGGAGATGGGGTGGGTCAGGGTTGGGGTTAGGAAGAGGGTTGGGGTTAGGGATAGGGGGTAATAGCCACAAGTGCACCGGGGTGCAGTTGGTTTTTTGGCCACAAGTCGTGCAGCGTTGGTGTTAGACTGGCGGCACCCCCATGCGCCCCCATGTTTTCTGGCGCTCCCCCATGTTTTCTGGACGCTCGGGCCCTTAATGGCCACCCCATCGATTCGCTGTGACCTTGCTAATTTTAAGCCCCGTGTGGAGCTAGGCGGTTAGCTAGGGCCAGAATCATATCTTAATCCATGCAGTTAGCGTGCTTCCACATCGGGGGAGCCAGAGATCATATCACGGGGATTCACATGTGAGCACCTGAGGCACCTCCCTAAGCGTGACTAGTGTAAGCCCCTTATGTGGAAATCAGGCAGCTATGCCTCAGTGTTTTTCACTCTCACTATCCCTGACTATGATAGGGGGTAATAACCACAAGTGCACCGGGGTGCAGTTGGTTTTTTGGCCACAAGTCGTGCAGCGTTGGTGTTAGACTGGCGGCACCCCCATGCGCCCCCATGTTTTCTGACGCTCCGGACGCAATGGCGCCACCCCCGTCTCGCTGTGACCTTGCGTCGCGGAGCTAGGCGGTTGGCTAGGGCCAGAATCATATACGAATCCGCCGAGTTAGCGTGCTTCCACATGCGGGGGTCGGATTCACATGTGAGCCTCCCTAAGCGTGACTAGTGTTGCCCTCGTGTGGAAATCAGGCAGCTATGCCTCAGTGTTTTCACTCTCACTATCCCTGACTATGATAGGGGTAATAACCACAAGTGCACGGGTGCAGTTGGTTTTTAGCCACAAGTCGTTGCAGCGTTGGTGTTACACTGGCGGCACCCCCACGCGCCCCCATGTTTTCTGGCGGCTCGGCGCACAATGGCCACCCCCGTCTCGCTGTGACCTTGCGCCGCTGGAGCTAGGCGGTTGGCTAGGGCCAGAATCATATCACGAATCCGCCAGTTAGCGTGCTTCCACATCGCGGGGGTCGGGGATTCACATGTGGCGCCTCCCTAAGCGTGACTAGTGTCGCCCTCGTGTGGAAATCAGGCAGCTATGCCTCAGTGTTTTCACTCTCACTATTCCTGACTATGATAGGGGTAATAACCACAAGTGCGGGGTGCAGTTGGTTTTTAGCCACAAGTCGTGCAGCGTTGGTGTTAGACTGGCGGCACCCCATGCGCCCCCATGTTTTCTGGCGCTCCGACGCCAATGGCTTCACCCGTCTTCGCTGTGACCTT
>NW_025962371.1:0-1259 GCF_017589495.1 Alosa alosa
CTCTGGTTAGCTTTTGTTTTTTCTGTCCAATTGACTTTCCTGGATAAGTAAATATATCTGGTAGGATAGTTTTTATGTTTTAGCTTGTGTTAGCTTAAAACAAGGAAAAGTGCCTGTCCTTTAGATATGGCATCTAGCCCTAGTCTAGTTTCTAGACCTTAGCAAATATCCAAATGGTCCGAATAGAGTATGCAGTATGGGAGGTTTGTCCCATGTTTATCTCGTCCGCTGACGACCTTTCCTCTTTTCTAGAACTTGTGTTAGTTCTTAATTTAAGCTTTTAGGTTCCACTACCAGATAGATACTTTTCCCGTAGTTTAGTTTTAGGTGTCAGTTACCAGGTAAGTATGTTTTTGGTCTTTGGTTAGGGTTAGGGGTTAGGGTTAGGGGAATGAATCCGCGGCCCCAACGATGTTGGGGCTCACGTTGGGCACGGTCCTTCCCAGAAGGCCAAGGCTGCCCACCGTTCATACGGCCCTGTCTGTGTCCATGAAGGTAAGAGGTAAGTTACCATAATTATTATGTGATTTATATGTGATTTATTAAATGTGTAATTTTCCTTTTTTCAGGTAAGATAAGGTAAGTATTCATAATTTTTTAATTTTTTTCAATTATTGAATTTTGGTATTCTTCTTTTTTCAGGCGGTAGGCCGATTCTTTGTAGTGGGTAGGGGTTAAAGGTAAGGAGTTGGTTGGGGGTAGGGGTTTGATTGGGGTTAGGTTTAGGAATGGGGTTAGGGATAGGGGGTAAGAGCCACAAGTGCACCGGGGTGCAGTTGGTTTTTTGGCCACAAGTCGTGCAGCGTTGGTGTTAGACTGGCGGCACCCCCATGCGCCCCCATGTTTTCTGGCGCAACTCCAATAAGCGCCACCCCGTCTCGCTGTGACCTTGAGTCGTGAGCTAGAGGTTGGCTAGGAGCCAGAATCATATACCAATCCGCGGATGGCGTGCTTCCCACATCTTTTGGGGGGGGAGATTCACATGTGAGGCGCCTCCCTAGGCGTGACTAGTGTAAGCCTGGAGTGTGGAAATCAGCAGCTATGCCTCAGTGTTTTCCTCTCACTATCCGACTATGATAGGGGGTAATAGCCACAAGTGCACCGGGTGCAGTTGGTTTTGCCACAAGTGGGTGCAGCGTTGGTGTTAGACTGGCACCCCCATTTGCCCCCATGTTTTCTGGCTCCGACGCTAATGGCGTTTACCCCGTCTGGTTGTGACCTTGAGTGGCGGAGCTAGGCTGATTTAGCTAGGGCCAGAA
>NW_025962373.1:0-1233 GCF_017589495.1 Alosa alosa
GATGTCATAAGTAGAATGACAAGCAGAAAAGGCTGACACAATGTATGATATTGTATTGTATGATATTGTATATGAGATATGTCTCATTAGGCCTATATGCCAAAGTCACAAAAGAATTTCACGTTACATCAGACTTTCCCAGGTTTTCAAGAGTGAGAACTCCACCACAGACAGCTTTCCCCACCACCTAACCATCATTTCACACAAGGACGTCGTTAGACCTATTTTGGGGGAGCTGAAGGCACCCTAAGATGATCAAAAGCCCCCTAAAAATATATAGTAACTAGGTGTACATGAGAAGCGGTACAAAATATGACCGCCGCCCAGTCAAGCACATGTTTTCCACAAATATAAGTCACGCTGAAAGGCATATATGATTCTAACCGTCTCACTGAATTGCATTATGCACACTCAATTCTCACTGGTATCTGCTAGACAACAAGTACCAAAATATGATTAGTTCATAGATTTCACATGTAATATACATTTTATACAACCCCACCCCCATCTTGCCTGTTCATAATTCTGAGAAATTCTTGAATTGTGTGGATGTGTGTGTGTACATGTTTATGTTTATGGGTGTGTGGGTGGGTGTGTGTGCGTGCATGTGCATGTGCTTGTGTGTTTGCCTGTTTATGTGCCTGTGTGTGTGCATGTGCATATGTCTACTGTGTGAGTATGTGTCATACATAGGATTACTCTGAATGTATGTGTGTGCGTGTGTATCTGTTTATGCACATGTGTGCATATGGAATGGGTTTACATGACCCCTGGAGGCAAACATACGCAAAAAATTCATCCTAGGCCCTACCCTCCTTTCGGGGGGTCCAGTCCAGCGGGGGGGCTACAGATCAAAATGAAAAACGATGGTTCCATGCTATCCATGTGGGGTTACATGCCCACCAAGTTTCGTGTACCCCAGTCTTTCAGTGTCCCGGGAATCCTTGTTGGTGTACGGTCACTAAATGTACACATAAATTATTTTATTGTAAGGCCCCCCCATGAACGAAAGTCCACGAAACTTGGCATGCATTCGGAGGGTGTCATAATGATCCTACACTTTCAATTTTGTGCAGTTTTGACCATGTCAGCCAGAGATATTGTGATGAAAAACACCTAATGTTTTGCTTTTTAATTTTTTAACTAGGGGCTATACATGAAATAAGTGGTAATGGCCCTCACGGTTTTGAGATATTCAGAAAACTGTCTCCGCCACCTACAGGCCAGTTGGTG
>NW_025962374.1:0-1205 GCF_017589495.1 Alosa alosa
ATGGGCTTCTGCTTAATAGTTGACCTCTTAATCTTTACAGTGTCGTAGGAGAAGTTTGTGCTTTTCGCCAGAATTCCTAGCCATGCTCAGACTGACCTTCCAATTTGACATCCAGAAAAAGGTAATCAGGAAACGGAGTATTGAAAAGACCCTTAAAAAAAACCCAGCACTTCTTAGAATGTGCAGAAAGATGAATATATCTGTTGAAAATGTTCGTAACAGACTTCGAATGATGGTTAAAGAAGAAGATTGATGTCAAAACTGTACACATTTTTCATTAAAATGTTTGATTACTGAAGTACTCATGTCTTTAATTCACCTTTGCATCCATAAAGCTGTCCAAGGCTATTAGTACTGTATTAGATGAACATAGTGTATTTTTCCTGGATGTTTATGTTAATAATTGTTTTGGAACACTGTGTAGCTTTTCTGGAAGTTCATGTATTTGATTTGGAACATCGTGTAGCTTTTCTGGAAGTTGATGTAGTTGTTTTGGAACATTGCGTAGCTTTTCTGGAAGTTCATGCAGTTGTTGTGGAACATTGTGTAGCTTTTCTGGAAGTTGACGTAGTTGTTGTGGAATATTGTGTAGCTTTTCTGGAAGTTGATGTAGTTGATTTGGAACAATTGTGTAGCTTTTCTGGTAGTGAACATAATTGGCCCATTCTAAATAGGAGGCGGGTTAACTCGTCTGTATAAATAGCAAGGTTTGGCACTTCATCATTCTTTTCCACAATTGTGACCATGAAGGTAGGGATATATCTCATTACATCTTCTTTTCTGAAAGCATATGTAGTTCTCTTGGAATGTATTGTAACTTTCCTGGAAGTTCATGCAGTTGATTTGGAACATTGTGTAGCTTTTCTGGAAGTCGATGTTGTGGAATAATGTGTAGCTTTTCTGGAAGTTGATGTAGTTTATTTGGAACAATTGTGTAGCTTTTCTGGAAGTTGATGTAGTTGTTGTGGAATATTGTGTAGCTTTTCTGGAAGTTAATGGTAGGGACATATCTCAGTATATCTGCTTTCTTGGAACACTGTGTAGCTTTTCTGGAAGTTGATGTATTTGTTTTGGAATATTGCGTAGCTTTTCTGGAAGTTGATGTAGCTGTTGTAGAATATTGTGTAGCTTTTCTGGAAGTTCATGTACTTGACTTGGAAAATTGTGTATCTTTTGTGCAATAAAAGTCAGTTATTGGGTATCAA
>NW_025962375.1:0-1150 GCF_017589495.1 Alosa alosa
TTTACCTGGCCCATTGACTGTGCCCTCAAAGGCTTGTGGCCCTGTGTGGTGTTCACTGGTAAATTATCAATAAACGCAAAATGATCAGTAAACTGAGCTCCCGTACACATAAACCACTATTGTTTTCATCGCTTATGTTTAATTAGCATGTTCTTACCTTTGCAGTCTTTACATGTAGTCTTTTTATATCTTACATAGGCCAGGAGGATTAGTGCTGCAATACACAGGACCAATGCAGCTCCCAAACTAACAATTACAGGGTCCATTGGCTCTGAAAGAGAGTTTAGATTTAAGAGATAAAGTACCCCCCATGAATACAGTATGTCATGATGTGACAACATTACTGACTATTGAGAAGTTGACATTTCAATAATGTATTGTTCAATTCAAAGAATGTAAAAGAATAAAGAAAGTAGTCTACAAGGAAAAAGTTGGGGAGAAAGTTGTTTTTAGACAGTTACAAGCCTTTTTACAACAGAACTCTGTGTTTGAAAAGTTTCAATCTGGTTTTAGATCACATCATAGTACAGAGTCTGCACTGTTGAGAGTTCATAATGATATTACTTTGTTTGTAGATGCTGGGAACCCTGCCGTTTTAGTGCTTTTGGACCTCACAGCGGCTTTTGATACAGTGGACCATGCAGTCCTTCTCTCCCGCCTTGAGCACTGTGTAGGCATCCGAGGCTCGGCACTTAAATGGTTTGACTCCTATCTGACAAACAGGAGCTTCTCTGTCATGCTTGGTGATTTCTCCTCGTCAACTGCTCCTCTCTCTTGTGGGGTACCCCAAGGCTCGATTCTTGGCCCAACCCTGTTTTCCCTTTACATGCTGCCGTTAGGGGCCATTATAAGAAAGCACAACTTGTCTTTTCACTGTTACGCAGACGATGTGCAAATGTATTTGCCTATGAAACTGAATGACAGCGCAGCATTACATTCCCTACTTAGCTGTATTCACGACATTAAGTTGTGGCTCTCACAAAACTTTCTTAACTTGAATGAAGCCAAAACTGAATGCATCATTTTCAGTACTGCTGGGACACCAAACGGAGTTTGGGAGCTCTGGCTACTTATCTCAAGCCAGCTGTTACAAATTTAGGGGTTACTTTTGATTGTAACATGAAATTTGACAAACAAATCAGTAATGTGG
>NW_025962376.1:0-1000 GCF_017589495.1 Alosa alosa
GGTTTAGGCTACACAAGCTTGCATAAATAACCATTGACAACTTGTTATCAGTTTGAAAAGCAAGTGCATTTATTCACTCTTCTTCATTTATAAATTCCCGTGTGCTGTGCTTCCCTGCCATCTATTCAGTAGGCCTACGGTTGCAGTCAGCCTGACCATCCACACACACACACAAGCCCACCGATACCAAAATTCCCCCCTGATTCCCCATAAATAACAAACACACAGTATCATGCTGTAGCAACACTTCATAAACTGAACCCAAACATTTAGATTTGGACCTATAGGTTATTATATAATCAGTATCGTAATTTCTGTCAACTATGACGATCTCCATGCATGTTCAGTAGCCTATATTTTTCATTTAGTCAAGCAGTGACATGTGGTTTAATCAGTGTTGGGCAAGTTACTTCAAAATCGTAATATATTATGTATTACTTATTCAAAGTAATTCATTACATTATAATATTACTGTCTCTGAATTGTAAGGCATTACACTACTATTGTATTACTTTTAAAGGTGCCATGTGTAAGAATTGAGGTAAAAATATCCAAAAAATGAGCTACACGCATCAAAAGAATGAGAAGAAATTAGGGCGATGATGTCATTAAAAAAATGACAAGGTATAGTGCTGCAGAGAGATCAACCTAAATTAGCATGCTAAATTACTAGCCACAGCCCGACAGGTGTCATAATACCAGTTTCGGCCATGGGAGGCGGTATGCGGGCAACATAACCGCCAGCCAAACTGCAATACACGTGTCTCGGTTGTTACTCTAGGGTAGACCAACTCACTTTCTGGAGGTATACTGCCCCATCTTTTATGGAATGTGGAGTATGAATTGATTTTTTGGCGGACATTACACATGGCACCTTTAAGTTACTTTACCAAAATATCTGGAAATATGGATTTGGAATTCTAAATGCAGTTTATTATGCTTAATGTAGCTCATTGCACTTCTAATGGAGGGTGATGTGGTACAACATAATGACTGAGCT
>NW_025962377.1:0-30000 GCF_017589495.1 Alosa alosa
TTGGTCAAGTGCTCAGGAGCCCTAACCTCATAATCTTATAGTCTTTTCTCTCCAGTGAAAAGGCATTGATCACAAGCCTGGCTGTGTAATGATAGAGCACATAGGCACAGCGTCTCTCTCACACACACACACACAACAATACAGACCCCAGTCGTCGCCAGACCATTCAGTGATCCTGCAGGGGTTACCAGGTGTGCTGGACTCTTGACTGGAAGGGATTTGTGTGTCGCCCTTGACAACGGGGAGGCAGCAACACAACCTCAGCTTCCTATTGGCTACTGAGCTACAGTGCATCTACAGGGCAAAAAACAGCCCTGCGAGAAGAGGTGTAACACACACACTGTTAAAGGAGTTCGGTCTCATACAGAACTACTGAGGTGCCTGAGCTCGGGGAAGGCCTGGCTGACGCGCTAGATCATAGGTTCTCAAAGTGCGGCCCGCGGAAACATGTACAAACTGTACAACTGTAATGTGTGCTTTGAAAAGAATGAATCTCCGTTTAGAGGTGTTTTGTGGCCGTCAGGTTTTCCTGTGATGCTTTGGTAGCTGGAATTGGCCCTGAATAAGGCCTATGCTGATAAGAAGCAACGCACACTGTGACTGTTTGTTCTAAATAAGTTTGTACTTGAAATGGACTGCAGCCAGAACAGTTATATCCCAAATTTGTCTGTTGAGGGTAGAGAACCCTAGGGATTGTGTGTGCATTGCAATTTTTCTTAAGATTTTCACAAGTTTTGCCAGGTTTAGCCCCAGTTATGAATTAGAATGTGTTTAATGCGTGTGCATGTGCATTTCTGTGTGTGTGTGTGCAGACATGGGCAGTATTTCAATTATATGTATTTAAAATATGTATTTAATTACTTTAGTATTTTGCAGGATTGGAAAAACTCAAATGTAGTTTGTAACAAAATACTTTGAGGGATTGTATTTGAGTATTTCAACTACTTAAAGGAGCGATTTGTAGGGTTGTTACTGAACATTCTGTAGGGTGCGTGCGTGCGTGCGTGCGTGCGTGTGCGTGCGCGTGTGTGTATATGTGTGTGTATCTGTATGTGTGGTGTGTGCGTGCGTGCGTACTGGCGCTCACCTTGATGAGGTCCCCCAGCAGCTTGTTGGCCTCGGCGTAGGCCTTCTTGACCTCCTTGAACTTGTGGCCCAGCCCCATGCTGTGGGCCTGGAAGTGCAGGTTGGTGTACTGGCCACCCGGGATCTCGTTTTCGTACACGTCCGCGTTGCCGGACTTCATGGTGGCCGTGCAGTCGAAGCAGGCGTACAGGCCACGCGCCACCTCCCAGTACTCGCTGTAGTCAAACACCTTATCCAGCGAGATGCCTGCAGGAGGAGGACAGGGTTAGTGTTAAACGTCCCACATACTCGACGCACCCGACCAGTAGCGCGACAATGTGACGTCACAGAAGCGCCGTAACCATTTATACTCGCGCGTGGTGGTCGCAACACTAGTTACAATATTCTCCTGAACAGAGGTGTCGCTGTTGTGAAAAGACTAACATTAACTACTTACACAGCAGAAGAAGCTGCAGTAAGAAACACCAGTAGCTAGCCTCTGTGATGGTACTTCAGACTTTGGTTGCTACTATTCACAACTACCATCATCATTATCATGTAGTTTCCAAGGTGTGTGCACGGGTAGATAGATAGATAGATAGATGGATATATAGATAGGTACTTTAGTCATCCCGAGGGAAATTTTAATAATTTAAACAGTTTAGTTAGCTGGCTAGCTAGCTAGCAGCTGGCTGAGTTTGTGTAATTTCCTGAAGTGGAAAGAGATTTTGTTCAGGCCTTAATAGATATCCTTTGTTTGAAAATAAATCGTTTCTATTCTTTCCCCTTAATTCCATGTGTTGCAACTCTCACTGGTAACTTTGTTAACTTATCCAGCAAATTATTAAAAATGCACGACTATAACAAAACACTGCAACTCGCTTGCCCTCGAACTAGTCCATCTTCCTGTTTCCGCCTTTGTCGCTCGCCTGAAAAAGAGTGGTGCGCTACCGTGTGCTACACGGGTTAAAACCCTGGGCGCCAGAGAGATCTACGCCATTTTAACGTCACATTGTCGCTACACCGGCATCAGGTATGTAGAAGCCGGTCGGGTTGGACTGGCCAGTTATGTGTTTGTGTGTTGGAAGCCATTATGTGTGTTGAACTGGTGTGTTATGTGTTTGTGTGTTGGACTGGTGTGTTTTGTTGTGTTATTGTGTTGGACTGGTGTGTTATGTGTTGGTGTGTTGGACTGGTGTGTTATGTGTTATTGTGTTGGACTGGTGTGTTATGTGTTGTGTTATTGTGTTGGACTGGTGTGTTATGTGTTGGTATGTGTTATTGTATTGGAGTATCATGTGTTATGTAAGGGATAATGGACGACATGGCATTTGGTGCACGTTCGAGGTGAAAAATTCCCCAACGCGCAGCGGAGGCACCTGGTAAGTGCATTTCTTTCTATAATGTATCTCCAAGACTTAATGATTTTAGTCATGTGGGCTTTTACTCTGCAAAGCCATGAACATTGTAAATTTTCTTTATAGAAATTAAATTGAAATCTCTGTGAACCAAACACTGTGGCGTCCATTATCCTGCTTATTCCACTGTTGCCACTTGCCCGCGTACACTAACATGTTAATTTCATGTTATAATTTCAACGTTTTAATCGCTAAAACTGTCTTGTTTGTAGAACTACTTCTTACCAACACATATCGGCTAATTTCTCAACTTGCTGGACAAACTGCCGTTACTAGTTCTAAATGGATGGTTGCTACGGCCAAAGGCATCAGTAGCACTCTCAAAATACTATTCATATTCCTTGAATTTCCCCTGGGGATCAATAAAGTATCTATCTATCTATCTATCTATCTATCTATATTATTATCATACTGTATACAGCGTCATTAGCACTCTCAAATATAATATTCATATTATTATCATACTGTATACGGCGTCAGTAGCACTCTCAAATATAATATTCATATCATAGTATTATCATACTGTATACAGTATCAGTAGCACTCTCAAATATACTACAGCTCTGAGTGGGGACTGACAACTCTACCACACACTGCACACACCTCCATCATGAACACTGCACACACTCCAGCATGCACACACACTCCATTACGCGCACGCACATACAAACACACACAATCCCGCACGCGCGCGCGCACACACACACACACACACACAGACACACACTCCATTACGCGTACGCACACACACTCCATTACGCGCACGCACATACAAACACACACAATCCCGCACGCGCGCGCACACACACACACACACACACACACAGACACACACTCCATTACGCGTACGCACATACACTCCATCACGCACGCACACACACTCCATTACACGCGCACACACTCCATGACGCGTGCGTACGCTCGCACACACGCACACACACACACACACACCATTCATCACGCGCACGCACACACACAAACTTGTCCTTCACAAAAAAAGGATGTCTCATAAATGTTCTGTAACTGACACACCTTGCACACATACTAACAAACTCACACACCTGGACTTTGATGATAACAAATGTGGGCCAGGGGCAGGACACACACACACACACACACACACACACACTCCATTACGCGCACGCACATACACTCCATCACGCACGCACACACACACAATCACACACACACACACACACACACACCATTACACTCCACACACCACTCCATCCATGGCCGACGCGCACACACACACACACACACACCATTCATCACGCGCACGCACACACACAAACTTGTCCTTCACAAAAAAAGGATGTCTCATAAATGTTCTGTAACTGACACATCTTGCACACATACTAACAAACTCACACACCTGGACTTTGATGATAACAAATGTGGACCAGGGGCAGGACACACACACACACACACACACACACACACACACACACACACACACAGAGAGCGGACTGCGTGCGGATTGCGTGCGGACTGCGTGCCACTCCTCTCTTCTTCTGCCAGTCAATTAGTGGCTGTGTTCTCATCACACTGTTCTCGCTTGCTTAGCTCTCAAACATGGACTAATGGAATCACTTGTGACACACACACACACACACACACACTGGCTTGCATACCGCCTGCCTCCCATGCATGCACTATTGCACTTGTGACACACACACACAGCCACCTGCCTACCACACACATACAACACCACCACAGACATGCACCACATCTCCTTTTAAATTCCACACACACATGCGCGCATGCACGCACACACAACACACACCACCACAGACATGCACCACACATCTCCTTTCCCATTTTCTCTGCATGACCTCTGTCCACAGGAATTACAGATCTGGAATCAGATGTGGAATCTCTCTCACACACACACGCTCTTGATCTCACTCTCTCTCACACACACACACACGCTCTCGATCTCTCTCTCACACACACACACACACGCTCTCAATCTCACTCTCTCACACATATATGTAGACACTAGATCCCTAATGAGGAGGAGGAGGCCCATGCACACCCTCTCTACACAACACACAACAACACAACAACATGCAGCATCCTCAACCCATTTGCACTGGAGACTGGAGTGGAGACTCATTGGAGAGATAGAGGGAGAAGAAGAGAGAGAGAGAGAGAGAGAGAGAGAGAGGAGAGATGGAGGAGAGGAGAGAGAGAGATAGAGTAAGAGAAGGTGTGGACAGATATATATATGTTAAGGAAAGAGAAGAGATGGAGAGAAAGAGATAGAGAGATGGAAGGAGAAAAGAGAGATAGAGAGAGAAAAGAGAGATAGAGAGATGGAGGGAGAAAAGAGAGATAGAGAGAGAAAAGAGAGATAGAGAGAGAAAAGAGAGATAGAGAGATGGAGGGAGAAAAGAGAGATGGAGGGAGAAAAGAGAGATGGAGAGAGAAAAGAGAGATAGAGAGATGGAGGGAGAAAAGAGAGATGGAGGGAGAAAAGAGAGATAGAGAGATGGAGGGAGAAAAGAGAGATGGAGGGAGAAAAGAGAGATGGAGGAAGATGGCAACACACCAACTTACCCACCAGTACAGAGTTGTGTGTGTGTGTGTGTGTGTGTGTGTGTGTGTGTGTGTGTGTGTGTGTGTGTGTGTGTGTGTGTGTGTGTGTTTGTTGTCCTTTCCTTTCCTTTTGTAGCACTTTGATCACCTGTGCTTGAATGTGTGTGTGTGTGTGTGTGTGTGTGTGTGTGTGTTTGACTGCCTGCGCATGCATGTGGGAGCTCAATGCCTCATACTGGGGTGGCAGCAGAAACAGCTTTTTTATCTGACAAGAAACTAAAGCACCTTCTGAATACTGCATAGCATATGAGAGGAGAGAGGAGGAGGGAGAGGGGGGAGAGAGAGGGAGGGAGAGAGGGAGAGAGAGGGGGAGGGAGAGAGAGAGAGAGGGGGAGAGGGAGGGAGAGAAGGGATACTGATAGAAAAAGAGATAAACTGTTTCTCTCCCTCCATCTCTCTCTCTGTGCAAGGAGGATAAACAGACCGTATCCCAGGAACTCCTCTACCTGGGCGGTCCCTACAGAATATCTCTACAGTTCCTCTTTTAACAGGAACCTTTGGAGGAACCTTTGGGGACGCAGGAGCAGCACATCAACAACGTGAAGAACAAGGGGTCCAAAGAGACACACACACACACACAAGGGGTCCAAAGAGACACACACCCACACTCACACTCGTGAAGAACAAGGGGTCCAAAGAGACACGACACATACACACACACTCGCGGAAGAACAAGGGTCCAAAGAGACACGACACATACACACACGGGAGGGAGAGAGGGGAGAGAGAGAGGGAGGGAGAGAGGGACAGTAGGGGTGGGTAATATGCACACATCGCTCCCCCACTCCTCACACTGTATATGGCTCTTGTGAATACCACACACACACTATGGGTGGGTGAGTAAGGGCTCTGCTGCACACACACACACACTATAAGTGGGGGTGTATATGGCTTTGTTGCACACACACACACTATGGCGGGGGTGTATATGGCTTTTTATCTGACAAGAAACTAGCACCTTCTGAATACTGCATAGCATATGAGAGGAGGAGAGAGGGAGGAGGGAGAGGGAGGGAGGAGAGAGGGAGAGAGAGGGAGGAGAGAGAGAGGGAGGGAGAGAAGGGATACTGATAGAAAAAGAGATAAACTGTTTCTCTCCCTCATCTCTCTCTGTGCAAGGAGGAGAGAAAGGGATACTGATAGAAAAAGAGATAAACTCCCCTCTACCTCCATCTCTCTGTATCAAGGGAGGATTCCAGACCGCATCCCAGGAACCTTTAGGGGAGTTCCTCTTTAACAGGAACCTTTGGAGGAACCTTTGGGGACGCAGGAGCAGCACATCAACAACGTGAAGAACAAGGGGTCCAAAGAGACACACACACACACACAAGGGGTCCAAAGAGACACACACCCACACTCACACTCGTGAAGAACAAGGGGTCCAAAGAGACACGCACACATACACACACTCGTGAAGAACAAGGGGTCCAAAGAGACACGACACATACACACACTCGCGACAGTACGGTGGGTAAATATGCACACACGCACCCCCTCTCACACTGTAGCGGTGTGGGTGGGTGAGTGGGGTGTATATGGCTCTGCTGCACACACACACACTATAGCGGGGGGGTGTATATGGCTTTGTTGCACACACACACACACACACACACACACACTATAGCGGGGGGGTGTATATGGCTTTGTTGCACACACACACACACACTATAGCGGGGGGTGTATATGGCTTTGTTGCACACACACACACACACTATAGCGGGGGTGTGTATATGACTCTGCTGCACACACACACTATAGCGGGGGTGTGTATATGACTCTGCTGCACACACACAAACACACACACACACTATAGCGGGGGTGTGTATATGACTCTGCTGCACACACACACACACACTATAGCGGGGGTGTGTATATGACTCTGCTGCACACACACACACACACACACACTATAGCGGGGGTGTATATGACTCTGCTGCACACACACACACACTATAGCGGGGGTGTGTATATGACTCTGCTGCACACACACACACACACACACACTATAGCGGGGGTGTGTATATGACTCTGCTGCACACACACACACACACACACACTATAGCGGGGGTGTGTATATGACTCTGCTGCTTTCCACGCCGCTGTGCTGAACGACCCAACTAAAACACAACTAACACTGATACAGTCACCGTGGCAACAAGGGGTTAGGGAGTGTGAGACTGTTGTGAGGCAGACAAGAACTCTCACTGTGTGTGTCTCTATCTCATACACACACACACACACACACACACACACAGTAGGCATGTCAGAGAGATAAATGGAAAGATCCATCAGAGTGCAACATTATACACACTTGATTACACACACACAGATAAAATAAAATGAATGGAAAGATCCACACATGTCCAGGCTTTGACCCCCCCACACACACACACTCACACCCACACACCCACCCACTCACACACATTGAATAAATGGAACGATTTGCATTCATGTACATTCTAACCCTAACACACACATAGAATACTTAACCATTCTGCTCTTTCACACCCTATCTCTGGCTCACACACACACACACAAATCAAATAAATGGAAATATTCACATGCATTCACACTCTAACCCCCACACACACAACTCTCTAACTATCACACACACACACGCAAATCAAATAAATGGAAACATTCACATGCATTCACACTCTAACCCTCACACACACAGCTCTCTAACTATCACACACACACACACACACACAGTGCTGGGAGCAGGTTAATTTCTGCTGTAATGTGTCCATTATGGTAGGGGCAATGAGGTCACTCATGAGGGACTCATCCGGGTTCTGACCTCACAACACACCCACTAAACCCCCACCTCTTCTCCTCTTTCCTCTCTCTCTCTCTCTAACCCCTCCACCACTCTTCTCACCTCACCCCACCCACCTCCCTCTCTCTCAACCAAAGTTGCTTTATTAGCATGACTCCCAGACCAGGGCTACGCCAATTTTAAAACCCAATGTGGCCCCTTTGAGTCAGTTTGTTCCCTCTGAGCCTGAGTCATGCTAATAAAGCAACTTTATTGCTTTATTAGCATGACTCTAGACCAGGGTGCCCCCCAACTCCCATGACATTTTTATAGCCATATAATTTAGTATGAAAAGTATTATAGGCCTAAAAAATATTAATAGCTTTACAAACACCGCTAATTTTATGCTGTTTAACAAATGCATAACCAGCACCAGCTTTAAGACAGTCATGACCACGCTTATTTCAATCAATATCTCTGCCTGTCCGCTTATAGCTAGTGCTGTACCCCACGGCTGGGCCCCTCTCACAGTTTTTAAATGGTCAGTAGAGGGGAACTAATGTTGCCTTCATGATTTCCTTTTAAAAGTTTCTTATAAGAAGGAGATATCAATTATCAACAATGACAAGCCAGCTGGAACATGCTCTCTCTCTCCCTCCTCAGGAGTGCAGACGTTCCCAATTAAATGGATCGCGATAATGTTCACGTTAGATCTGCTGCAAAGGAGATAACTAAGAGTTAAGTTAGTTTTAACATGATGTTATCCCTATTTAACATGATGTTTTGACATTGACATTGTAAACATTCTAAGGAGAGTGAAAAGCAGTTTGCAGTAAAGCTAACCAACGCCGCTCTCTCGCCCAGGGAAAAAAAATAGCGAAGGCTCTGATAACTAAATGAAATGCTCGGCGGGCCGGATGAAAGTGCTTGGTGGGCCGCAGTTTGCCCAGCCCTGGTCTAGAGTGTATGGAAACAGAATTGCCAAAGGTTTTGTTGATAGTAACATACAAGAAAAGACCATTAAAGAAAATACAAATAAAATAACTATTACATAGGAAAGAGGGGTAAATCATCAATGTGGGGGTGGAAATAAAGGATCTAGAACTAGAAAACAAGAGTGATAATAGGATGATGGTGTGTGTGTGTGTGTGTGTGTGTGTGTGTGTGTGTGTGGTGTGTGTTGTGTGTCTGTCATGCATATCTCTCTCTCTCTCACACACACACACATCATCCTCCTCTCTCTCTCTCCTTTTCTTCTCTCAGCCCCTGGGCCTTCTCTTCCCCCTCCTCCTCCTATCCTCTCATCAAGACCAGCCTCACTTGCTCCCTCATCCCTTCATCCCCATCCTCTGTTTCCTCCTATATCTCTATATTTTACACCCCTCCTCCTCTTTATACCTCTAATCTCCCTCTCTCTCTCCCTCCCTCCTTCTCCCTCTATCACATCTTTATTTTGTCTTTGCTTCACTATATCTCCCGACTCTGTCACAGCTCAACTCCAGAGACAAAACAGCACTAACAAAAACCTACGGCAGAGATAAATAAAGATCTACTACAGTATCAGAGATTCAAGTAGCGACTAGAGTCAGCTAGCATAACACACTCCAGTACAGACAAGAGTCAGCTAGCATAACACACTCCAGTACAGTCAGCTAGCATAACACACAGTACCAGCCAGCTAGCATAACACACTCCAGTACAGACAAGAGACAGCTAGCATAATACACTCCAGTACAGTCAGCTAGCATAATACACTCCAGTACAGTCAGCTAGCATAACACACTCCAGTACAGACTAGAGTCAGCTAGCATTAACACACTCCAGACTAGAGTCAGCTAGCATAACACACTCCAGTAGCGACTAGAGTCAGCTAGCATAACACACTACATTACAGTCAGCTAGCATAACACACTCCAGTACAGACTAGGGCCAGCTAGCATAACACACTCCAGTACAGACTAGAGACAGCTAGCATAATACACTCCAGTACAGTCAGCTAGCATAACACACTCCAGTACAGTCAGCTAGCATAACACACTCCAGTACAGACTAGGGCTAACATAACACACTCCAGCTAGCATTAACACATTACAGTCCAGTACTCCAGTAGACCAGCTAGCATTAACACACTCCAGTACAGACTAGAGTCAGCTAGCATAACACACTCCAGTACAGACTAGAGTCAGCTAACATAACACACTCCAGTAGCGACTAGAGTCAGCTAGCATAACACACTCCAGTACAGTCAGCTAGCATAACATCCAGTACAGACTAGAGGCCAGCTAGCAGTACAGTCAGCTAGCATAATACACCAGTACAGCTAGCAGACTAGCATAACACACTCCAGTACAGACTAGAGTCAGCTAACATAACACACTCCAGTAGCGACTAGAGTCAGCTAGCATAACACACTCCAGTACAGTCAGCTAGCATAACACACTCCAGTAGCTACTAGAGTCAGCTAGCATAACACACTCCAGTACAGTCAGCTAGCATAACACACTCTAGTACAGTCAGCTAGCATAACACACTCCAGTACAGACTAGAGTCAGCTAGCATAACACACTCCAGTAGCTTACCTCCAGTACAGTCAGCTGGCATAACTACAATCCACATAACACTCCAGGGAGTCAGCTAGGCACTCTGGCGCAACACATAACCTCCAGTACAGACTAGAGTCAGCTAGCATAACACACTCCTAGCGACAGTCAGCTAGCTGATGGCTAACTCAGTTCAGACAGTAGCGCATAACCACACTCCAGTAGCGGCTAGAGTCAGCTAGCATAACACACTCCAGAGTCAGCTAGCATAACACACTCCAGTAGCGGCTAGAGTCAGCTAGCATAACACACTCCAGTACATAACACACTCCAGTACAGACACTAATGTAAGTTAGCATAGGAAGAGATTCATGTAAGTTATCCTAAACTATTTCAATAAAGACACTAATGTAAGTTAGCATAAGACACACAGCACAGAGCCTAGCACGTCTTTGTTTGAGATCCCAGTAAAGTGGATAGAAGAGTCCAGTCGAGACTAGCGTTTGTGGTGTAAGAGTGAAGAGCGGAGTGTTGTTGTTAGCCCAGAGTGAAGGGCATTGGCTGGCCATGCAGTCACTCATCAGGTCAAATCATTAACGAGCGCCAGGGGTCACAGACATTTACCAGCTCTAAAAGGACACCGGTCAATATGACCCAGCAGCGTTGCACTCTCAGCCACACACACACACAGTCACTCACACACATAAAAGCACGCTGAAGCACACACTAAAATACACACACACACGCATAGTCACTCACTCTCGCACACACACGCACATACACAATCACTCACACACATAAAAGCATGTTGAAGCACATACTAAAATACACACACACGCACGCACAGTCTCTCCTCTCTCTCTCTCTCTCTCTCACACACACACAAACACAAACACAAACACACACACACACAGTCTCTCTCTCACACACACACACACACACACACACACACACACAGATGTGTTAACAAAACTGGCAGGAAGAATAAACAAAGCCCAATAGCAGTCCAATAAAAGAGTGGAAAGAGGCTTAAGGCTTAAGCATGGGGGAAATCAAATGCTCTCCCCTCAACAAGCACTGTGCTGCTGTGGGTACGGCAATGGTCAACAATTACCATTCACAGCTTGGACATAAGCCTGTTTGTGTGTGTGTGTGTGTGTGTGTGTCCACATCCTGTCCCAGTGTTTACTCAATGTAAAACAAGTGCCGTTGCTGTAGTAATCATAGTTTTCTAAAGCCGTCATAACGCACTGGTGTTGAGTTTGGTGCTGATGTTTGGTGAGTTGTTGTTATCCTAACTCATTGTGGTGAATTTTGTAACAGTGCGGTTACTCACCGGTGTTGAGTTTGGTGCCATTGGTGCAGGCAACCATGGCGCCCATGCTGGGCTGTGATGTCATGCCGGACATGGAGTCCACTGCGACGTCCACGATGTCGGCTCCCGCCTCCGCACAGGCCAACATGGCCGCCACGCCAGCGCCTGCCGTGTCATGGGTGTGCACGTGGATCGGCATCTCTGGGAAGCGGTCGCGCAGAGCACCAATCAGAACGCGGCTACTCTCTGGCTTCAACAGGCCTGCCATGTCCTACAGGGGGTGTACAGTACATCAGACATCATATACAATTAAACCCATCATAATCAATTAAACCCATTGTAATCAATTAAACCCATCAATTAACCCCATCATAATCAATTAAACCCATCGTAATCAATTAAACCCATCAATTAACCACATCATAATCAATTAAACCCATCATAATAAGCAATTAAACTACAATAATCATAATAAAAAAGCAGTTCAGATCAGATCACATCAGATATCGTATACAATTAAACCCATCATAATCAATTAAACCCATCGTAATCAATTAAACCCATCATAATAAGCAATTAAATAATCAATTAAAGTTCTTCCATCTTGTAATTTTCAGGCAGACAAAAAGATTGATCCAATAAAAATGCAAACTGTGGTATGATATGAATAATGTGATAATGAAGAGCTTAACTGTTATCACTCAAACTGTGGTATGATATAATAATGTAGAGCTTAACTGTAGATCAGAGACCGGTCGGTAATCCTAGTCTGAAATCATGACTGCCACACACACATACACCCCTCCCCCCCACACACACACACCCCTCACAAACACACACACACACACCTACCACACACTCACACACACAGACAAATAGATAGATAGACAGATAGATAGATACTTTATTGATCCCCAAGGGAAATTCAAAACACAATTCACAAAATACGCTCACACACATACATGCTCACACACACACACACACACACACACCCCAGTTATGCTAATAAAGTACTTTGAATTTGAATGTGAATTTGACTGCCAAGACGGCACAGAATGACCAGAGTGGTGCTCAAGTGAGTGCCATTTCCCCCTTCAGTCAATGACGACTGTAGAAGTGTCCCAGAACAGGCTGTATCCTTTCTGAGAAGGCTGCATCCTTAACCAGAGTGGCCGAGAGGAAGGTTCCTCAGAAGGCTGCATCCTTCACCAGGGTGGCAGAGAGGAAGGTTCCTCAGAAGGCTGCATCCTTCACCAGGGTGGCAGAGAGGACAGGAGGGGGGAAGTGTGGGGATGCTAATGGAGTCATACCACGCTAGAGGTGCTGAGGTGATGAGCACGCACAACAAAGGAAACCCATGCATGTATGTACACTCTGCATACAAATCACTATAGCACAATTCATACACCGCACCCACCCCCCCACACACACACAGAGTTAAATTCAAATGAAGGGAATTACACTGAAGGGAATTACACTGAATGGAATGGAAGAGGAAAGAGACAGCAACGACAAAAACAAGAGAGAAAAAAAAAGAGAAAGGAAGAGAGATGGAATAGAGAGGGAGAGAGATGGAGAGGAGAGATGGAGAAAGAGAGAGAAAAAGAGATAGAGATGGGAGAAGGAGAGGAGAGATGGGGAGATAGAGATAGAGAAAAGGAAGAGAGAGAGATGGAATGGGAAATCATTAGGCGCCAGGGGCTGAGACTAACTCAAATAGCCAACATGCACATAACCCCATTACATGTCCCTCCCAGTAATACAGGCCCCAAGACACCCTCCTCTGACACCAAAAAAAATGAGAGATGTGATAGTTCAGCAGAACAGGACTACATCATGTTCAAAAGGAAACCCGGCTCTCAACACAACAACTCAAGACCAAATCATCCACCCTGACAGGAACATGGTGCAACAACTTTGCTTTCGGCAGTAAGGCAGCTGGAGGAGGCCCAACCAAAGAGTTCGCGACAGGGAGGTGAGGTCTCTGAAGGAAGAGCTGTTGAGGATGGCCACTGACACAGAGAGAGAATCAGGGATCATACCCGGAAAGCAGGAACAGTGAGCCATCAGTCAAAAAATCCCCATCTTGTCTGAGAAAGTGCCACAATCTCTGTCAATGTGCCTGTAGCTCCAGCTTCACCTCATGACCAACCTCCCAAACCCCCAGCAACGCACCTGCCAAAGCAGACCACCCTCCTCTTCAGCAAACATCAGTCAGGGGACAACAAGGGACAAAGTCTCAAAGCAAGGAAAAGGATGACATCATCATCCTGTCTGCGACTCTAATGGGAATCATTTGAACCCCAGGCGACTTTTCCCTAGAAGACAAGTCAAGAAGTTTTGGTGTCCAGCGACACACACAGCTAAGGACATAATACAAAAGGCTTACTCAATAATCCATCTCACATAATTATCCATACAGGGACTAATGACATTAAAGACAGGAGAACTGATGTGGCAGAAGCCTTAATCAGCACCATCAAATTGCCACACAAAACATCAGATGCAAAGGTAATCATCTCATCTATATACTTCCCACTGCCGGGATATTCCTGTAAGTGTCACTGAAAGAATCAGCAGCAAAGTTATTGTCCTTCTGTACTGATATACCCAAGCGTAAAGGTTGCACACCATACAGACATTACCATTAGACATTTTATGACAATGTCCACATACATAAGGAGGGCATGAAAATATTTTGCAAAAAACTCAAAGACACAGCATTAAATAGGTGAGAATACCATGCTCTGAAAGCAGCAGGCCAAACATCATCAAAGACAGCCAAAAACCAGTTGAGGCGATAGGCCTACCTATGCAGCGGCCGTCTTAACAAAGGTACTTGTAGAGATCTCACTCAGATAACAACAATGCTTCAACTTATATATGATAGTCTCTTGCATTAGTGGGAAAAAAAAAAAAAAAAAAAAAAAACTTTGTATGAATATTCATTTTGTAAATGTGAAAAGACATAGGACTTTGTGTATGTGTAAGTGTGTATGTGTAAGTGTGTGTGTGTGTGTGTGTGTGTGTGTGTGTGTGTGTGTGTGTGTGTGTGTGTGTGTGTGCACAATTACTTTTTATTCTTTTAAATTTCTTTTCTTTAATAACCTGCAGTTTTGTTTTGTTTTTCCTTTCTTTCTTTTTTTTATTATATGTGGAAGGGGTATGAGGAGTATTATATATATGTGGAGGGGTATGAGAGTATTATATATGTGGAGGGAGGTATGAAAGTATTATATATGTGGAGGGGTATGAAGTATTATATATGTGGAGGGTATGAGGAAGTATTATATATGTGGAGGAGAGGTATAAATTATTATATATGTGGAGGGAGGTATATGAAAGTATTATATATGTGGAGGGGGGTATGAGGATTATTATATATGGGGAGGGTATGAGAGTATTATATGTGGGTTTAAGTGTGTAGACTACGGCTCAGACATACAGTATTCTTATGTTTGCCTATAGACATAATCATTACCTATCTGCACAGAAATATCAATATGCATGGTTGGAGTGTGGGGGAGGGATGGGGGGGGGGTATGGAGTGTCTTGAGTGTGTAAATATGTGTATAGAAACTTAAAAATGTCTACTTGATGTCAGTCTATCTAATTGTATACTATATTTCTGTATTATGCATAACATTCATAATCAACATTGCATACCTGTTTGTTTGAGTGTGTGTGTGTGTGTGTATCTGTGTGTCTGTGTTTCTGTGCATGTGTGTGCAAGTGGGTGTGTATGTATGTTAGAATATGTCTGCGTCTGTCTTGTGTGAACTTAAACATGTATGTATTTGTCTGTGTCTCTGTGTTGAGTGTTCACAAGTCTGTTTGTCTTTAGATATAATTTACCTACCTATAGGATATTTTCTCTCTGTAGGTTTAGTCATTTATCTGGTAAAAATAATACTTTTACCAGTGTCTCAATTGGATCATTATTGCACTTGAGTATACAAACATTCTTATTTCTGGCAAACTACACCATTATAATGACATTTTTTAAAATCATTTGTTATAATGTTCAAGGAATGCACTCTTCTTTAGGAGAGAAAATCAGAGATGGCGATTTTGTAAATGCTAAAATAATTCAGATATATTCATGTAGCACTGGAAACGTGGAGTAAAATGGACAGGGGAAATTATTCATTACCTTCCTACAGAGATATAAATGTCCCTTCTATTAAACATCCCAATATAAAATGCGGCAGGAACTCAGGGGGAATTGTTGTTTGGTTTAAAGAAGCCATTAATAAATACATATATGTAGTAAGAAAAGGATCATCACACATATGGTTGAAACTATCAAAAGAACTCACAAACTCAACACAGGACACTTATTTATGTGCCATATACATTCATCCTCTTGAATCTCCATATTACAGTGAAAACATATTTGAAACGTTAAAATCTGACATCATTGAACTCCAGTCATTTGGGAAGATTCTAATTATGGGCGACCTTAATGCAAGAGTAGGAACCGATTTAGATTACATTGACATATCTGGATATAAACATGTTTCTTCACTAGAACAAAACATCAATATAAGTAGTCACAGGAACAATTTTGATAACATCATCAATAGACATGGCAAGGAGGTGTTACAACTTTGCAAATCTCTTGGTCTGTTTATTGTTAATGGCAGAACAAGGGGGACTCTGGGTAAATTCACTTATTGCTCACCCTGGGCAGCAGTGTGGTGGATTATGCTATAACAGATTTAGATCACAACCAAATAAATTATTTCACAGTAATGCCACAGTTGCCTCTGTCAGATCACTGCCACATTATAACTAGCTTAAAGAAAAATTCCAGTATAGAACATCAAAACCTATGAGTACACTACACCCACTTCCAGTTCAATACAAATGGGCGATGACAGACTAGAGCAATACACATCCCAGTCAAATTGCATCGAGGTCGAAAACATGATCTACTCCTTCCTGTTCACCAAATTTAAAAGTCTGAAGATAACATCAATGTAGCCACCAAAACATTAACAACAATATTTTCCACAATAGCCAAAAATCTTTAAAAAAGACAAGAAATAGTTAATAGCAAGAAAAACAAAAAAAAAGAAATGGTTTGACAAAGACTGTCTATTACTAAGAAAAAAGAATTACGATCTTATTCAAACCAAAAAACACAGAGAACCAGCAAATCAGGAACTTCAAATAAAATATCATAACACCCTACAAAATACAAAATCACTTCTAAAACGCAAAAAAGCCAATCACATACATAACCAGTTAGTAGAAATTGATGATGCGTTAGATCAAAACACTTTTTGGGACCTGTGGAAAAACCTTAACAACCCCAAAAAAGAAAATTGTATCCCAATAGCAAATGGAAAAACATGGGTTGACCATTTTGAAAATTTATACAAAAGAGATTAACTAAACCTGGCACAACAAAAACTAACAAACCATTTAAAAACACTTGAAAAAACACAAAAAGATAAATTAAATGAATTAGACTCAGCTATAACATTATCTGAATTGAACACTAAAATAAAAAAACTGAAAAATAGAAAATCATACGGCACTGATGGAATTTATAATGAAATGTTGAAACATAGCACCCCCAAAATTAAACAAGTAATCCTGAAACTATTTAATTTAATATTATCCTCAGGCCACTTTCCTGACCAATGGAAAATTAGTCAGATCACCCCCATATACAAAAATGGTGACAAATTTAACCCAAACAATTATAGAGGCATATCACAAGGCAGCAATTTAGGTAAATTATTCTGTAGTATAATCAATAACCGAATTTCAAACTTAATAAAAAAAAACAATATATTAAGCCCCTCTCAAATTGGTTTCATACAAAAAAATAGAACAACAGATCATATTTATACTTTACAGACACTGATACAAGAAAAACGTTACAAAGGTCAAAAAACGGAAAAATATATGGATGCTTTGTGGATTTCAGCAAAAGCCTTTGACTCCGTTTGGCATGAAGGTCTCTTGCTAAAACTACTTGATTGTGAAATTGGTGGTAAAACATATAACATCATTAAAGACATGTATGAAAACATCAAATGTTGTGTAAAAATAAATAACAAACAAACTGATTACTTTCCTCAAACAAAAGGAGGAGGCAGGGCTGTTGCCTGAGTCCTACATTATTTAACATTTATATCAATGAATTAGCTAATAAAATTCAAAATTCATCCTCGCCTGGTCTTAATCTTTTGGGAAAAGAAATCAAATGCCTGCTTTACGCAGATGATCTTCTCCTGCTATCGTCAACGCACAGGGACTACAAGAGAGCTTTTCTTTTGAACTAATATAGCATAACTTGGGCCCTTCCAATCAATATGGAAAAACAAAAATAATGACTTTCCAAAAAAACATTCAGAACATAAATAAATATAATTTTACCATTGGCGGAGGAAAACAACTAGAACAAGTAAGAAAATACAACTACTTAGGACTGACCATTTCTTCATCAGGGCAATTTGATAACGCATAATCAAAGACCTATCCGAAAAAAGCACATAAAAACATACTACATGTTAAGAAAATCTCTATTTCAATATAATCCTTCCATCAAATTATGGAAAAGATATTTGATTCCTTAGTAAAGCCAATATTACTATATCGGGAGCGAAATTTGGGGTATAAAATATAAAGACAATTTCGAAACATGGGACAAAAGCCAAACCGAATTATTACATTTGGAATTCTGTAAAAATATTCTAGGTTTAAACAGATGTGCACCTAATCTAGGCTGCAGAGCTGAGCTTGGAAGATTTCCCCTCCTTGTAGACATACAAAAAACAGCAACCAAATTCTGGCATCATCTTCAGACTAGCAATTCAGAGCAATATCACCACACTGCTGCCCAGCTGAGGAGTGAACACCCAGAGAGTGACCCCTTAAACTTCATAATACAAAAACACAACCTGAAAAACTGCAGCTCAAGTATTGTTTCAGTAGCAAAAGAAGTAGAGAACACAGCAAAACAAAACTACATTAACACATGGAAATGCAAAATCGAACAAGTAAATAAGCTACACTGCTCCAGAACTATTCGAATTGATTACAAATTGGCACCATATTTAAATGAAATTAAAAACCATCGTCATAGAAAACTCCTGTCAAAGTATCGACTGAGTGATCATTCCCTTGCAATAGAAAAGGGTAGACACCGCCAAACCTGGATAGCTCGTGAAGATCGAATATGTAAATTCTGTAATACGGGAGTAGTAGAGGACGAATGCCACTTCCTCACAGAATGTCCCAATTATCAACACTTAAGAGCTATATTCTACCCACAAATTGATATCACTTATTATCGCTTTATGACTGCCACCAATGAACAAAAACTACAATTCCTCCTGGGAGAAATAGATAAATGTGCCCACTTAGCCTACCAATATTTACAGTCCTGCCACATTTTAAGAGAAAACTTCACATAGAAAAAGTGCATACAGTATATAGTTTTTGTTAAATAGTTTTATATAGACTATTGTATAAGTTTCCTTTAAATTTAGATTTAAGAATGCATGTTTAAGTTTTCTTTAAACATGGATTTAGTTACTATTTTTTTTTAAATATAAGTTTTCTTTCTTTTAGTTTAGATAAGTTTCCTTTCTTTGACCCCCCTTAAAACAAATATTGTATATGTTTGTATTGTCATGTTACTGCTTTGGCAACACTATTTTCTGAGTCATGCCAATAAAGCACATTTGAATTTGAATTTGAGAGAGAGAGAGAGAGAGAAGGAGAGAGAGAGATGGAGATAGAGAGAGGAGAGAGAGAAGGAGAGAGAGGAGAGAGAGAGAGAGAGAGAGAGGAGGAGAGAGAGAGATGGAGAGAGGAGAGAGAGAGAAGGAGAGAGAGAAAGAGATAGAGAGAAAAGGAGAGAGAGAGATGGATAGAGAGGAGAGAGAGAGAGAGATGGAGAGAAGGAGAGATGGAGATAGAGAGAGGAGAGAGAGAGAGATAGAGAGAAGGAGAGAGAAAGAGATGGAGGGAGGGATATGGGCAAGAAAAACTGAAAAACTCATAATGAAAACACACAGACACACACACACACACACAGAAAGCATAGAGAAACTGTATGTGAAACACACAGACACACACACACACACACAGAAAGCATAGAGAAACTGTATGCGAAATGAAAATTAGTTGAATTTATGTGTGTGTGTGTGGGTGTCAATGAATCTCCATTAATTTGATTTATGCATTCAGGCATACACCACTGCATGACTCATGTAAACAAACAGCAATTCCAATAGGCCTTAACATATGTGTTCAAAGTTCAGGAAATATTGTGATATTTCAGTCGTGAGAGAGAGCGAGTGAGAGTGAGTGAGTGAGTGAGTGAGTGAGTGAGAGAGAAAATGAAAGAGAAAGAGAATGAAAGAGGCAGGAATTGCAGACAGATCTGGGGTGATGCAAAGTAGGAATGATTCAGAGATAGATAGATAGATAGATAGATAGATAGAGAGAGAGAGAGAGAGAGAGAGGAGAGAGAGAGATAGAATGAGAGATGGAACGAGGAAGAAAAGAAGAGAATCATAGCTGCGAGAGAGAAGATGAGCCAAGACGACAGATTTGGGGAGAAGTAAAGAACAAGCGATTCAGAGAGAGCGAGAGAGAGAGAGAGAGAGAGAGCGAGAGAGAGAGAGAGAGAGAGAGAGAGAGAGAGAGAGAGAGAGAGAGAGAGAGAGAGAGAGAGATCTGGCAAAAAGCAATGCTGGCACATACCACCATAAGGCTTTCAAGCACAAGTCCCTTACCCAGAAGTGACCCCTTATTCCAAATTGCAAACAAAAATAACATAAACAGCCTAAGTCACATGACAAAATCTATACTGAAAGAAATTGACAACACAAATCAGATGCATTATACTAGATTCTGGAAGGAAGAAATAAAAACGAATGACAAACTAGATATATACAGAACCCTGAACAGAAATTACTGTATAGCCCCATACTTAAATTACATCAAAGATAGAAAGAAAAGAACAACACTGACAAAATACAGAATCAGTGACCATAGCCTACACATTGAAACTGGTAGACATAGACAAACATGGGTGCCTAGACATATGAGGAACTGTAGCTTCTGCATAAATGATGTAGAAAACGAGGAACATTTCCTTCTTAATTGCATCAGATATGCACCTATAAGGGAGATTTTTTTTGCTGAATTCAAAAAGCATATAACAGAATTTGAAAATCTATTTCCACAAAGAAAACTATATATATTATTGGGAGAAGAAACCAAACTGTTCATGCCTAGCTGCAGAGATATATATATATATATATTTTGACCTGCCATAAAACAAGAGAAAAGTTGTAACTTTCATGTATGTGGCATATTGATGAGTTTATCCCCTTTGTGTACATGTAAATACTATGTTTGATATTAGGTATTGCTATTTACCTGAAATTGATTTATGTAGCTGTATCTGCAAGTGTAGGTATATAATGTGTTTACAATAATACATTTTTTTTATTTCTATTTTTTTCCTACAGTATAGCACTATTGCTGAAGCTATTACTGTCCTTTTAATACCATTTATCCTTTCATTATTATTATTATATATTTTCTTTTACTTTCCTTTCATTATTTCATTTTATCTCCATACCAATACTTATGTAAAGTTGATTATTAACATGTTATACTTGTAGCTTTGGCAACAGTGACTTTACTCATTCATGCCAATAAAGCACCATTTGATTTGATATGATTTGAGAGAGAGAGAGAGAAAGAAAGAGAGAGAGAGGGAGAGAGAGATAGAGAGAAAGAGAGAAAGAGAGAGAGAGATAGAGAGAAAGAGAGAGAGAGATAGAGAGAAAGAGAGAGAGAGAGATAAGAGAGAAAGAAAGAAAGAGAGAGAGAGAGAGAGAGAGAGATAGAAGAAAGAGAGAGAGAGATGCTGTCTGACTTCCCAGACAACACTATGCAGCTGCTCAAAATGGAACTCCAACAGCTCAAGAAAGACCACAGAGTCCTGGCATCTGACTTCAGCATAAGTCTAGAGACACTCAAACAGGAGAACAGTGTGCTCCGTGCTCAGTTGGCAAAGTGAAGGAGGATGCTGAGAAGAGAGAGAAGAATCTCACCAGGCAAATCCAACGCCTGGCCGGATCTCTTGTCAATGCCAAAATGACAAGCACAGAGACACAGACTCTCTCTTCCAGTATTGCAGACCCCTGCCATGTCTCAGCCTCACCTTCTCTCCTCTGCACCCAGCCCAGCAACACTCTGGCACCTCCTGACCCGACTCCTGAAACATCTGCAGTCACCTACCAACAGTCAGCTCTACCCATCCCAGCTTCCCTCCCATGGGTCTGAGGAGCAAGGCCCACAAGTGGTCCTGCTGACTGACTCAAATGGAAATTCCTGGACACAAACAAGCTTTTTCCCCAGAAAGAGAGTGTTGTCTGGCAGCTGCAACACCACAGGCAGGCAATGAAGCTGCTGAGAAAGGACACACTCAACAACCCTGAATGTCTGGTGATCCCACACAGGGAACAAGCGACCTGCATAAACTCCAAAGGGACACTGCTGGGCAATGAACAGGATGGTGGAGCAGGCCAGTGGGGGAGTTCCTGACACCCGGTTGTGATCTCCACCCTACTGCCTAGGACAGACACCCCACCTCATGTCATCCATGAAATTAACATGGAGATCAGAAGAGGATGTGCCAGCCTGCCCAATGTCCATCTGGCTCTCCATCCAACCCTTGGCACCTGGGACCTCTATGATGGACTCCATCTACACAAGGAGAGGATAAAGATTTTTTTGCAAAATCTCTCAGGACCACGACCCTGGGCGTAGTCCTGCTACACCCTCTGATAGGAGCCATATACACCATCCCAGGCATCCTCCTCCCCATCACCACCCCTAGGATCATCCATCCTACCATAAGGAAAAAAACAATGGTTCAATCTGGACCCCAGACCCATTAATGGCCCACCACCCCATCAACATTGAGGCCAAACCAGGAGGCTACCTTCCCCATCCCCACCCCCTACCCACCCACAGCAGCAGAGATATGCAGCGGCACCTGCCCTTGCCCCCTCCCACCCTCAGCAACAGAACTATGCCAGGTGGCTGCCCCCCTTGCCCCCTCCCCGCCCTCAGCAACAGGAACCATGCTCGCGGTGGCTGCCCCTTGCCCCCCTCCCCACCCTCGGCAACCAGAACCATCTTGGGTGGCTGGCTGCCCCCTCTCCACCCTCAGCAACAGAACTATGCTGCGGTGGCTGCCTCTGCCTCCCTCTTCACCCTGCTGCCCGGACCCATACTGTTGCTGCCCGGCCTGCTGCCATTACAGCTCCTGTTGCAACATCTGAGCTGGGAGAGATCGGGGAGATGCTGCACACCCTATGCACCCGACTTCTGTTAAGCTAAAACCCTTTATTTTTTAAGTAACATAACTAATAATATATTAAAAAAAAAATAAAAAAAAAAAACGTAATATCTGTGTAGTAACACTGATGAATATTCCTAGTGGATGAGTAACATTTGTAACATTTTTCTTTTTATTAACTTTAACATATCATATAAGTTACATATCTTCATTTATTTAAAAAAACTTTATTATTTATTACAAAACATAATATTCTTCTTTACTATTAGCTTAAAGCTTTATGAAATTCCTATTACTACTGTAAATGTAGATAGTTGTAGTTATTTTCATGTGTCAAACTATACAAGTCCATTTTGTTTGTTTTCAAATGCGTTCATTTCATATAAGTTGTTGGAATATTCAGGGCCTTAAAGCTCTTCAACTTTTGAGTTGAAGAGTGGAAGCTTCTAATTCATAAACTCTATCAAAAATGTTGATATAATTATATTGACAGAAACATGGTGTAAAAACGATACATTCACTCACTGTCCCCAGGATATAATGAAGTCATGGTGCCCACCGATGGTTTAAAAAAAAAATAGGAATATGGGCAGAACTCGGGAGGTATCTTGGTGTGGTATAAAGAAAATCTTTGCCATCAGATATTACCAATAAACAGTGTATATCACATTTGGTTAAGATTAGATCAAACACTAGGCATAACTGATAAGAGCATATACCTCTGTGCTATCTATATACCCCAGTAGACTCCCCATATTTTGAAGAAGGACATTTTTGAAACCCTTCATTCAGAAATTGCCTATTTTCAGGCCCAGGAAACATAATTCTAATTGGAGATCTAAATGGACGAACAGGAACTGAACCTGATATTGTTGACCCACAGGGGGAAACAACCATGTATTTGGCCAGTTTCCCTGTTTACCACACCAACCATCCCCCACCGGACAACCTTGACTCTGAAATAAACCAAAAGTGGCAGGAGATCCACGAAAGAACAACAACGAGAAAAGAAATTGAACCTTGTAATCTATGTGATTCACATCCCACTTACAGATGGGCCCCAGACAGTAGAACAAAGTTCATTATGGCCTTGAACTCACCTGATCTGATAAATGACATATCAACATATGATCAAAACAAATATAACCTTGCAAGTAATGGTGTAAACAAGGCCCGTAAACGATATCAACATGATATTTCATAAAGCAGCTATCAAAGCTGACCTCATAAGGCAAAAACGGGAAGCCTTTAAAAAGAAAAAAATCTGACAAATGGTATGATCAAGAATGCAAGACCATCAGAAGAAAGACCACAAGAAAAATAGCAAATGAAAACATCGTCAACCAAACAACGCATGACCTTACGTATTCATTACAATGAAATTCTAAACAAATATAAACATACAATTCGAACAAAAAACAAAACTACAGTAAAAAGCAACTTGAAGATATTGAGAAAGCCATTATCGAAAATCAATTCTGGGATATGTGGAGTTAATTTCAACACAAAAGAGCGAGAAGCATTACCCATCCAAAATGGCAACATCTGGAAAGCACATTTTTTGAAGATTTATACAAAACATACCAATTAATGACCTCAATTCAGATCAACATTTAATAAAAAGAAAAAACTCCAATCATTAGAAGAAAAAAAATTAAAAAACAACCAAAACCCCTTGACTTTTCCAATTACTTGGGAAGAATTAACCACCAGACAAATGCTCTACTGACCAAGGAAAGCTTGTGGTCCAGATAGCATTAAAAAATGAAATGCTTAAATGCAGCACCCCAGAGATGCAGGGTGCAGTACAAAAATTGTTCAACATCATACTCACGGTCAGGACATTTTTCCTGACATGTGTGATTATAAGGGCTGATTCCCATCCACAAAAAAGGGGACAAATCAAACCCTCTAATTATCGTGGCATATGTTGTAAAGCAGTTGCCTGGAAAGTTGTTTCTGCAGTATCTTAAACAAAGAGAATAGCAGATTTTCTTGATACACATTCCATTCTAAGCAAAAAATCCAAATTATTTCCTTCCAAAACACCGTACCACGATCATGTTTATCATCACACCTTAATTAATAAAACATGTTCACCAAACAAAAATGGCAAGATATTTGCTTGTTTCATTGATTTTAAAAAGGCGTTTGATTCTATTTGGCATGAAGGGCTCTATTTTAGACTACTAAATTGTGGATAGGGGTAAAGTGTATGACCTAATTAAAACCATGTATTTAAATAACAGATGTGCTGTTGTTAAAATTGAAAAAAATAGCCCAATACTTCACCCAAGGGAGGAGGTGTCCGACAGGGCTGTAATTTAAGTCCGACGTTATTTAATATATATATAAGCGAACTTTGCTATCCAGTTAGAGCAATGTCGATCCTGGCCTCTCCTAGATAGAGAGAGGTGAAGTCTCTATTTTTGCTGATGACTTGGTTCTACTGTCTGCTACTAAAAGGTCTACAACTACAGTTAGACATAGTAGAAAAGTACTGTAAAGACCTGGGCCCTAGAGATAAACCTAGACAAAACAAAATGTAATGATTTTCCAAAACGCCATACAAATGCCAGAAAACAAACACCAATTTAAAATAAACAATTCTATCATCCCCACACCATGAGTTATAACCTACCTAGGTATAACAATGACAGCATCAGGCAGTTTTTAATATGGCAGTGAATGCACTAAAGGGAAAAGCTCGAAGAGCCCTAAATGCAATTAAAAGAAAATTTTTATAGTCTCCAAATTCCAATTAAAAATCTGGCTTAAAATATTTGATAGTGTCATCCAGCCCATTGAGCTGTATGGTAGTGAAGTATGGGGTCCACTCAGTCATCATAGCTATACTCACTGGGACAAACACACAATAGAATCCCTACATGCTGAGTTCTGCAGACACATTCTACAAGTACAGAAAAACACCAACAAATGCATGTAGAGCTGAATTAGGTAGATACCCACTAATCATTAACATCAACAAAAGAGCACTCAATTTTCTGAATCACCTTAAATCCAGCCCACAAGACACCCTTCATTCTAAAGCCCTCCAAACCCAAGAGCTGAACCAGAAAAAAAGTCCCCTACACCAGTTGTTGCAGAGACTAACTGCCTTACCACACACCCCCTCTGATCAGTCTCACAACAACTTTGTTTTCCAAAACAAACCAAATTATGAAACAATGTAAAAGTAGCCTATTTGGAATATTGGAAAGAAGAAACTAAAAATCAAAGTAGATTACAATGCTATCTGTCCCTAAACCGAGAATATAAAATAGCAGAATATCTTTAATACTGTCAGAGATAGAAAACAGAGACTGACCCTAACCAAATACAGGCTAAGTGACCACAAATTGGAAATCAAAAGGGAAGACTCAGAAAATCATGGCAACCAAAAAAGAACACAGAATATGTGGTTACTGCATGACAGGTGAGGTCGAGACAGAGATGCACTTCCTCCTACAATGTACATCCTTCAATCAAACAAAACCTTTTCTTCAACAAATTTAACTCAGAAATTCTAATTTTAATGAACTTTAATGACATATCAAAATAAAAGATATTATTAGGAGAAGGAGATAAAAAAGCATATCTTGCTGCCCAATATGTCAACATGCCACAATCTGAGGGACAATGAGTGACCTATATCACCAAATAAATACACACACACACACAAACACATGCAGACAGGTGGATCATCACACAGCTTGACACACACACACACACACACACACACACAACACACACATACACAAACACACACACTGCATCATACACTACATTTTTACTTTATTTTACCTATTTATTTTATTCCTATGTAAATCTACTGGACATGTATGTGTTCAGATTTATTAATATAACTTCTTTGGCAATATAAGTGAAACTTGTCATGCCAATAAAAGCATTCTTGAATTGAATTGAGAGAGAGAGAGAGAGAGAGAGAGAGAGGGAAGAAAAAAGAAAGAGAGAGAGAAAAAGAAGTGGATTGAGAGAAATAGAGAAAGAGGTATTTAGAGAGAGAAGGAATGAGAGAGTGAAGGAGGGAGAAATGCCTTGTGGGAAATACCTTGTGATGGCAGGAAAGAAAAATAGAGACATTTGCACAGATGACAGAAAGTAGAACGATCGAAAGGTGTGTGTGTGTGTGTGTGTGTGTGTGTGTATTCATCAAGAAAGAGAGTGTGTGTGCATAATTACATTTTTTTTAACCTGTGTGAGTGTGCAGTTGCCATATGCGGTTTGAACAGTGTGTGTGTGTGTGTGTGTGTGTGTGTGTGTACACACACCTGGGGACTACTAAGGAGTAGCTTCAAAGAAGCAGCTTGTCTAGGTTGTGCTATACACCAAATGCACATCTCTCCCCATGGAAAATCAGGTGACAAACTCCTCTACCAGGCTGAGTTATTAGTCAGGTGTGTGTGTGTGTGTGTGTGTGTGCTCATCTGGGATGACATTTCCTTTCTAAAGCAATTCTCTACAGCGCATACATTTCTATTTGGTACAAATGTGGTACAAATGTGTGTGTGTGTATGCACGTGTATGTGTGTGTGTTGTGTGTGTGTGTATGTGTGTATGTGCGTATGTGTGCATGTGCATGTGCGTATGTGTGTGCGTGTGTGTATATATGTTAGTATGCGTGTGTGTATGTATGTGCTGGCCGGTTTGAGGTAGCAGTCATATTGCAGTGTGTGTGTGTGTGTGTGTGTGTGTGTGTGTGTATCTGTGCGTGCACACAGAGTTTCCTCACCTTGACGGACAATATGTGCATGCCAGCCTTGACCAACTCGTCGGCCGGTTTGAGGTAGCAGTCATATTGCAGTGTGTGTGTGTGTGTGTGCACAGAGTTTTCTCACCTTGATGCACAGTATGTGCGTGCCGGCCTTGGCCAGCTCGTCGGCCGGTTTGAGGTAGCATTCATATTGCAGTGTGTGTGTGTGTGTGTGTGCGCGTGCACACAGAGTTTCCTCACCTTGATGCACGGTAATAATGGGTGCCCGTTATGACCAACTTTCGTCGGCCCGGTTTGAGGTAGCAGTCATATTGCAGTGTGTGTGTGTGTGCACACAGAGTTTCCTCACCTTGATGCACAAGTATGCGTGCCCGAGTATGGCCAGCCTCGTCGACGGTTTGGTAGCAGTCATATTGCAGTGTGTGTGTGTGTGTGTGTGTGCACACAGAGTTTCCTCACCTTGATGCACAGTATGTGCGTGCCGGCCTTGACCAACTCGTCGGCCGGTTTGAGGTAGCAGTCATATTGCAGTGTTGTGTGTGTGTGCACACAGAGTTTCCTCACCTTGATGCACAGTATGTGCGTGCCGGCCTTGGCCAGCTCGTCGGCCAGTTTGAGGTAGCAGTCATATTGCAGTGTGTGTGTGTGTGTTATTAGAGTTTCACCTCCTGTGATGCACAGTATGCGTGCGGCCCTTAACCCTTCGTCGACCAGGTTGAGTAGTACTCCAGCGTGTACTTCTGCCTCATGGGGTCGGCCACGTCGCCCGTGTAGGAGATGGCCGCCTCGACCACACCGCCCGCTGCGCCGGCCGCCTCCATGCCCAGCAGCATGTTGGGGAGGTAGTAGTTGAGTGGATTTCGAACACGAGAAAATGTCCATGCCGTTCTCAGCAGCCTCCAGCAGAACCTGGGAGCGAAAGAAGGAGAAAAAAAAAGAGGCGGAGAGATGAGCTGAGTCAAGTGTGTGTGTGTGTGTGTGTGTATTGCCAATGTGTGTGTGAAAGAGTGTGAAGTGTGTGTGTGTGTGTGTGTGTGAGTGTGAGTGTGAGTGTAGTATGAGTGTGAGTGTGAGTGTGAAGTGGTGAGTGTAGTGTGAGAATGTGAGTGTGAGTGTGAGTGTGTGTGTGTGTGTGTGTGTGTGAGTGTGAGTGTGAGTGTGTGTGTGTGTGTGTGTGTTGTATGCGCATACTGTTTTCACTAGTGGCGGTCCCATGGTGCTGAGCGAAACTCTAAACCTGGACAGTGATCTGTAGCTGGTATGCATCTTTATGCAGTGTGTCCGTGTGTGTGTGTGTGTCAATGTGTGTGCTTGTGTGCGTGTGTTTGTGTTACTGACTTGTAGATGGCATTGTCAGGGTAGTTAGTGTATCCCATGCGTGTGTGTGTGTGTGTGTGTGTGTGTGTGTGTTTGTGTTACTGAATTGTAGATGGCATTGTCGGGTTAGTTAATGTATCCCATGCGTGTGTGTGTGTGTGTGCGTGTGTGTGTGAGAGTGTGTGTGACTGACTTGTAGACGGCGTTGTCGGGGTAGTTGGCGTAGCCCATGCTTGTGTGTGTGTGTGTGTGTGTGTGTGTGTGTGTGTGACTGACTTGTAGACGGCGTTGTCGGGGTAGTTGGTGTAGCCCATGCTTGTGTGTGTGTGTGTGTGTGTGACTGATATGTAGACGGCGTTGTCGGGGTAGTTGGTGTAGCCCATGCTTGTGTGTGTGTGTGTGTGTGTGACTGACTTAGGCGGGCGTTATCGGGAATAGTTAATAGGCAACCCATCTTTGTGTGTGTGTGTGTGACTGACTTGTAGACGGCGTTGTCGGGGTAGTTGGTGTAGCCCATGCTTGTGTGTGTGTGTGTGTGTGTGTGTGTGTGTGTGACTGACTTGTAAACTGGCGTTATGGGGGTAGTGAATTGTAGCCATGCTTGTGTGTGTGTGACTGACTGTAAGCCAAGCGTTATCGGGTAGATTGGTGTAGCCATGCTTGTATTGTGTGTGTGACTGACTTGTAGACGGCGTTGTCGGGGTAGTTGGTGTAGCCCATGCTTGTGTGTGTGTGTGACTGACTTGTAGGCAGCGTTGACCGGGTAGCGCTGGTGTAGCCATGCTTGTGTGTGTGTGTGTGACTGACTTGTAGACGGCGTTGTCGGGGTAGTTGGTGTAGCCCATGCTTGTGTGTGTGTGTGACTGACTTGTAGACGGCGTTGTCGGGGTAGTTGGTGTAGCCC
>NW_025962377.1:37500-42500 GCF_017589495.1 Alosa alosa
GGTCCAATTCATTTGTTTTTACACAAGTCTAAAGGCTTGGACGGTCATCTGCCCACTCAGTGTTCCTCGACCCCTTAGAAGCTGAATTTGGTCCGGTTGTGTGAGTCGCTGTCTCCTGTATAATGAGTTGGTAAGACGCACATCATTTCACCGCCTTTTCCAAATATGCAGCCTGATCACGGAAACATACCAGAGACACCTGGTTGTGCCCACCAGATAAGGTGTAGCTTAATAGATGCAGTTGGTAGCACTGTGCATAGGTTTCACTTCTACAGGGCTTAAAGCAGGGAACATTTCTGTGCCTGAAGTTAGGCTACAGTATCAGGCATTTGTGAAGATCTCATATTACAAAGGCTAACTATCTACTTTCAAAGGTCAACCTTGATACCTAACGTGCTTTGATTTCTGTTGAAAAAGCTATTGTGGCACCAGTCATGAATCAATTTGTAATGTTTTTTAAAGGACCGTTATTAACCAGGCTTCTGTAACGCTCTAACCAGTTAGCAGAGATGTTGTAGGAACGTTATTAACCAGGCTTCTGGAACGCTCTAACCAGTTAGCAGAGACGTTAAAGGAACGTTATTAACCAGGCTTCTGGAACGCTCTAACCAGTTAGCAGAGATGGTAGGAACGTTATTAACCAGGCTTCTGGAACGCTCTAACCAGTTAGCAGAGACGTTAAAGGAACGTTATTAACCAGGCTTCTGGAACGCTCTAACCAGTTAGAACAGACACCTCGGAACACTGGAACGGGAACGGCTAGTTGTATACAGGCTACGGTATCAGACCCAAAGGCTTTGGCAATACTGTAGCTTCTTGGAATTGAACCGATGGGGAGTAAAGGGAGAGAGAGAGATAGAGAGGGATAGAGGGAGGGAGAGAGAGGGAAAGAGGGAGAAAGATAGAAAAAAGAAAGACTGCTTAGAGTAGAAATGAGAATATGGATTAAAAAAAAGGTGCACACACACACACACAAATGGTGAGACGAGGGAATTGGGCTGTCCAGTGGCTGTCCACTAAAGCAATCGATACCATTAACAACACACTCAATACCCTTACTGCCCAGCAACACACACACACACACACACACACACACACACACACACACACGTTATACTCTTACACATACAAAATACATCAGCATTATCCACACCTAGACACATTTGTTGAAACTCACTAATTCTATGTGGAGACGGCTTATTACTAACTCTATGTCTTAGCCAAACCCTCATTCACTTCACACATTATCAATATATCAACACACACGATGTGGGAGAGGGAGTGAGAGATGGAAATGGAGTGTGTGTGGAAGAGAGATTGTATAAGTCAGAAAAAGAGAAAGAGAGAAAGAGATGTATCTTAATTAGGAGGCTGGAGAGGAGGAGAGGAGAGATGAGTCTAGAGGGAGAGGAGAGATGAGAGAGAGAGAGAGAGAGAGAGAGAGAGAGAGAGAGAGCTCATCAGCTTTAGGTCTGAAATGCACACTAGAGAATCTGCCATAACATTGCAGTACTTCGACATACTGATATTAATGGAAACCTGGTATAAGCATGACATCACTCACTTTCCAGATTACAAAGAAATAATAGTAGCCTCACAAAAACCACAAGTACTGTGAAACAGGGAAGAAATTCGAGGTCTAGTATTGTGGTACAAATCAAAACTGGATAGATATTCTAGTGTAATAAAAAACTGGCAAATACCATGTTTGGCTAAAATCAAGAAAGGTTCAATCATCTCACAAAAGATATTTTGTGCAATATATATCCCCTCATGAATCCCCATACTATTCTGAAGACACATTCACCCCTATTTGAAACAGAAATAAGCCATTTCCAGGCTCAGGGTAATGTTCTTGTCTGTGGGGACCTAAATGCCCGAACAGGTACACAAAATGACTGTAAACACAGATGCTTAATAACTACATTTGTCATTCCCTTGATAAAACTGATCATCATTATGTACTCCAGAGAAATAACTGTGATCCAGTTACAAACAGACATGGGAAAAAGAACTCCTGCAAGCGCTGTATGCAATCTGAGTCTGTATATAGATTAATGGTAGAATAGAGACACCCTTGGGAGACACACTCTGCTCACCTCTTGGAAATAGTACAGTAGACTCGTAATAACTAATATAGATCCTTTATCCAAATTAGAGCATTCACTGTCAAACCACTAACCCCTATCATATACAGCCAAATCTAATATATATCAAAAGCAGCAGAAAACAACACCCTCAATCACAGCCCAGTAAGCTGTTTCACATAAAAGAAATCATACAGATGGGTGAAAACAGCACAGAGGAATTCAAGAAAGCCACAGAAAATCCTGGAAATCCAAACCTCCTAGATATATTCTTAGACACTACATGGCACCCCAGTAAAGAGGGTGTTAGCAAGCTGTGGCAACGGACCTAATATTTAAAAGAAACAGCGGAAGAGCCAAAACTTCACAAAAGATCAAGGGCAAAAGCCAAGGCTTAAAAAGCCTTGGTTTTGATGCTAACTGTCAATCTGCAAGAGAAAAGAGCATGGAATTATCAGCCAAAACACGAAGATCCTAATAACACATCTATCCGATTACTCTATTGTGAGACATTAAGAAATACAAATCGTGCTAAGGGCTAAGAAAGCCCAAAATACACCCATAAGCAACTGACACTAATTGGGGAGTCCATAAGCACAAACAGTTTTGGGACAGCTGGAATCGCTTTAAAAAAATCAAACCATCTAAGAATTGTTGATTCAAGATGGAGAAATTTAGACGAGACTGTTCCAAGCCCTTTTTTTAGAAAGTGGGAATCAGACCAAAGCAGGGACCAAAGAAAATATAATAATTAAAATTACAGGCCTGGGGTCCTCAGTCAAGAGACTGCAAAATCCCTCGACTCCCCTCATCACAGAGCAGGAGCTTCTAGCAAATTAACAAACTGGAAGCCTAAAAAGCATATGGACTTGATTGTATTTTAAATGAGATGCTAAAATCCCTTGACGAGTAAGTTCAGAATGGTCATGCTCAAACTACTCCAATCTTGTGTCCTGAGTGTTGGGTTTACAGATATCTGGAACTACAGGACTAGTTACACCCATCTTCAGAGCGAATGGTGGCCCAGAGACTACAGGGCATATGTGTTAACAGCAACCTAGGAAAGGTATTATGTAGTATTATTAATTCTGACTCCAAAACTTCCTTATGGAACACAGTGTCCTGGTAAGCCAGTTGGATTCCTACCTAGTGCCTCAGCTTGTGACCACATATACACCCTGCACCCCTAATTGAAAAACACTCAAACTAGAGACAAAAAATATTCTCATCTTTTAATGGAGCTTCAAAAAGCATTAGAACTCCATTTGGCATCATGGATTATTTTACAAATTAATTGGCGGTGTGGGTGGAAAACATATGACATTGTAAAATCTATGTACTCAGGGCTAAGTGTGGCATCAAAATAGGATCCCAAAAGAACCCAACTCATCCCCAAAAGACATTGAACAGAGACAGAGACTGCTCATTAAGTCCAACTTTATTTAATATATACATCAATGAGCTAGCAAAGCATGCTTGAAAAATCATCAGCTCCTGGACCACTCTACATGACAGTGAAGTCTGAATTCACTCTTTGCAGATGATCTTGTCATTCTTTCACCCGACAGGGACTCCAGACTCAGCTAGACCATCTTCAAAAAGTTCACCAGACCTGGGCCTGGCTGTTAACACAAATAAAACAAAAATATTAATCTTCCAAAGTCCGGATGCCGAAGTCTACCCATATTTAGATTGGGACCTAATAATGAAATTCGAACATGCATGAGATTTTCCTGGCCTTGGGGTAAATGGCCGAGATCATTCAACATGGCGATGAAAGAATGGCTTAAGAGACAAGAGCCGCATGGGGCTCTTCATGCCATAAGAAGACAAATTCCCTTGAGAAATCCCCGATCTCTGGCTAAACTGTTCTCATCAGTAATGGAACATTGCCTTTATGGCGGTGATATGGGGCCCACTTGGAAATCAGGACCTAGATAAATGGGAAAAACACGGTGGATCCTGCATACTGGTTTGTAAAGCCGATTCTAAAGTCCACGGCACACAACTAATAAGCATGTAGGGCAGAACTAGGCCAATACCCTCTGCTGATAAAAATTCAGAAGGGCAAACAAGTTCATCTGGAAGCATGTAAGTCTGAGTGACCCAAACTCATTCCACTATAAAGCCCTAACCGCCAAAGAGTTGAGCAAGATATCCCCCTACCAACCTGGTCTTCAGTCACCCTCCTCCAGAGACATCAACACTTTAAAGGCCAAATGCCAGACCACATCCACACAAAATCATTTGGATTAACCAAACCCCAAAACCTAAAAGACATTTATAATGAATATTGGCAATCTAAAACCTAATCCAAAGCAAAATGCAATGCTATCTGACCCTAAACAGGGAAATATACACTTGCACATTACCTAACAAAATAAAAAGAGACAAATTTGAGATGCACACTGTGAAATACAGACTCGAGTGAACACCCGTTTAGCCATGAAACAGAGACACAAGGAACATGGCTTCCAAAGAAATGACGTCTATGCCAGCAGTGCAGGATGATGTTTGTTGGAAACTGAATTACACTTTTAACTTTGAATGCCCAAATTTGAATCAATTAAGCAATAAATACTTCCCAAAAATGAGAAAGAAAAATCCTAATTTCTATGACCTACCAATTGAATAAAATACTATACCTATTGGGAGAAGACACAGACAGCTGTATTACTGCTGCCCAATATGTCCTTGCCTGTCTGTGAGAGACACTGGTGATTTTTGTGCATGCATGTAGCACACACACCCCCTCTCTACAGCCACAGCCCATACACTAACTCAACTTTGGTCCCCTCATGTTGTATATGCTGTACCATGCCAGGTTTCTACTCAGTCCACTTTAGATTTGACCTTTCGATGTATTGTATGTCTAAGTTTGTTGCCTATGTTGATGCTCAGAACTTGAACTCA
>NW_025962378.1:0-1000 GCF_017589495.1 Alosa alosa
AACCAATGAATGGACCACAAAGACATTGAAGGGTCTGAGAGAAGAAAGAGACAGAGGTGAGGAGAGAAAGGTAGCAACCATTTACACACACACACACACACACACACACACACACACACACACACACACACACACACACACACACACACACACACACGTGGACTGTCCACTTACTATAAAGAGAGCTCCTCGATCAGCCCCTTTCCTCTAAAAACCTTTTCCAAACCTTCCACAACTCCCATCTCTGCTAGTGCCATGTTTATTTGTGTCTTTCATGACATTTCTTCATTTCGGCTGTTTACTAGACTTTAAAAAAAAAACAGAAAGCTTGATGAGTTGCACAGGAGTCAAGCTGCAGTCATTATGCAAAGCAGCGTGTGTCAGCGAGGCGGGAGGATTTGTTAGCGCCCATTTAATTGATTTCATACAGAATATGATGTAGGAAAAGCAGCTTATGCTCCTCTGATTTCTGTGCGAGAGCGAGGGGGGGCTAAGAAAAAATATATTAAATACTGTCCCAAATAATTATAATAATTACGGGTGCTGTTTCTCCTCGAGCCCTTTTCTCCGCCCCTCACTCTGTCACCTCCACCCCCCTGCTTGTGCAAAGCAGAGCCAATTAAGAACTGGCCCAAAATACTGGGCCTTGTAACAGGATTATCGTAGTGCATTTAAGAAGGAGAGGAAATAATTAGTCTTATTACTGATAACATTAATCAGGTTAACCACCATGGCTCATTTCGGGGGCCGAGTCCTTCCTCTTTATTCCTCCCACTCTCCCTACCTCTCTTCTCTTTCTCTCTCTCTCTCTCTCTCTCTGTCATGCTCTCTCCCTCTGTCTCTCTCACTGTTGACTCTGTTGCTGCATAGTGCTCTTGGAAAACAACTCTCTTTAGTTGGACATAGTTGATAGGGTGTGTGTGTGTGTGTGTGTGTGTGTGTGTGAGAGAGAGAGAGAGAGGGGTGGCAGATGCCAGCTTGTAGGATCATCGGGCAGACC
>NW_025962379.1:0-1000 GCF_017589495.1 Alosa alosa
CCCTTCTAGTGTGTATATGAGCTTTTAGTTAACACACTTTTATCTTGTTGCCTATTTCTTCAAATTATTTCAAATTCTACTTCTGCTATTTACCTGTGAATTGTCATCTAATTCTACTGCTGCTATTTACCTGTGAGTTGTCATCTAATTCTAAATTCCCAATGTTTTGTTTGTTTGCATTATTATTATTTTTTCTTCTTTTCTTTGTAAAGCACTTTGAGCTGCATTCTGTGTATAAAAAGGTGCTATACAAATAAAGCTTATTATTATTATTATTATTATTATTATTATTATTATTCACACACACACGCACGTTGGTTGATACACAAGGTTAGCCTGAAGAGCCAGACCCACATTAAAATGTAGGGTCTGGGCACTCACCGTTCGCAGTGCTCAGTCCGAGGGGCGGGATAATCGGTTGCCTTTCAAATTCCCTCTGCACGCAATAGGACAGCGGCAGCGCTATAGGTCCCATCAGGTTTCCCACCAGCTGAGCTAGTTGGCTAGTTCAAACTTTTGCCATCTCAAAACAAAGCAGCTTCGTGTCACACTGTTAAGCCAACAGCAACATCCATCTTCTTTGTTTCAAGTAGCAGGGAATTCAAGCCAAACCGTTGCAACTCTGCCATCAATCATTATGTTAAGCCGCCTAGCGACTCTATACACGATTTGATTGGCCTGATAGAAGATTAATTTTTTCGAGCTCACAAGCCAGCGGAGAGTTGCTAGACTAGCCCTGGCAGCAAATGTAATTTGCTTCCGCTAGGGTGCGTCTAGATTTCTAGGCTAACACAAGGTTGTATCAGAGTGTGTTGTGTGTCTGTGTGTATCAGAAAACCTGAGCTGTGTGTGTGTGTGTGTGTGTGTGTGAACCTGAGCTGTGTGTATGTGTCAGGTCATACTATATGCTTCAGTAGACAGGGCCATGTGCATTTGTGTCTACAAAGTTTACTTCAGTGGATACGTTGTAACACCGGCTAACGTCACTTCAATGGAGGAC
>NW_025962380.1:0-1000 GCF_017589495.1 Alosa alosa
CGGTGTCTGTGATGGCGTTGACTTCAGTGATACCTTTGCTACCGCTAAACGTCTTGCCACCACAGATATTACAGTGAGGTGATTTGGTACGGTGCCATTTGTCTCTGATGGACCAGTGGGTTGTTTAATACTTGCTGCAGTGGATGCACCTGCATTTGATGGGTGAACCACATGACTCTGTTTGCCTGTAAAAACAAAGACAAAATATATTAACTAAAAAAACTTTAACACAAAATGACAAGGCACTGATATCACTTAACAGACAATAAGACTGCTGTATTAACACAAATAATGTGATAAGCACTCTTCTTAATGTTTCCCCATATTTATACAATGAGAAAATATCAATCTATATAGCATTTATACACTGAGTCATACGTTTCTTTTTCGGTAACTCCTGACGTTGCTTTGGCGGCTTTCTCTTTAACTCCACGTGAAGTGGGGGTGGTGGGTTAGGGGCATTTGCCCTTGTGGGCACTGCATTCCGTTTCAATCCTGCATGGCTAAAACAAAAATGTTTGTTATTCAATTATAATAAGCTTATATCAATTAATATTTCAATTTCATTGTGGTATTTTTTCAGCATACATACACATCAGATGTCTTCTTGAACTGGCTAGGCTGAAAGTGGTCACTGCACACCCTGTAGCTCTTGTGGAGCAGCTGAGAGTTGATCTTCTTCAATGATGCATTTCTGAGATGCCGCACCCACCTGGCACACCTGTAAGAGGCAGTAGACTTTTTATTTAGTCATTCACAACTGGCAGGCCTTAATGGGAGCCACACATCTCAGACTAGCGGTGACCAATGTAAATGTTACCAGTGTTGTGTGCCATTTATTCGATTTGCTGGGCCTACCTTCACTAACCGATAAACTCCCTTAACACTTTGAGTGCTCATGCGTTTAGTGCCAAAATCGCCAATATAAAATATAGATATTAAAAAAAAAAAAAAAAAGACACTCTAACACACCTTATGTGCGATTTTGGGAACTCTATCA
>NW_025962381.1:0-1000 GCF_017589495.1 Alosa alosa
CTCTCTGAGCAACAGGCCCCTCTCTCTGTCCCTCTCTATCACCTGTGGCGTGTGTGCGTGTGTGTGGCTGTGCTTGGTGGGGGGGGTCTAGCGCAGCTCTCTGTGTCTCTCCCTGCTCCTAGGCCCAAGTTGAGCCCGTCTGAGCACAAGCACTCATCCCCAGGCCTCTCCCGGCCCGTCCGATCACAGTAGCTAGTAGGCCTCTCACAAGGCCTTAGCTTAAGCTAATGTGTGTGTGTGTTCAGGGGGGGGCGCTCAGGATTGGGTGAGATTCTAGATTAATTTTGACGCTCCGGACGCAACGCCGCCACCCCCGTCTCGCTGTGACCTTGCGTCGCGGAGATAGGCGGTTGGCTAGGGCCAGAATCGTATGTGAATAAGCAGCTAGCGTGACATGTTCATCACATATGACTCTTGACTTAGCGGGTTTTCACTCTTGGCCCCTTAGTGGCAGTATGGGAGAATGACAGTCTGTTACATTTTCCATCACATACGACTCTTGACTTAGCGGGTTTTCACTCTTGGCCCCTTAGTGGCAGTATGGGAGAATGACAGTCTGTTACATTTTCCATCACATACGAGTCTTGAGTTAGCTCTTTTTTCAGTCTTGAGTGGCAGTATGGGAGAATGACAGTCTGTTACATTTTTTCACAGTCTTGAGGCTTTTTCAGTCTTGGCTTAGTATGGGAGAATGACAGTCTGTTACATGTTCATCACATATGACTCTTGAGTTAAGCCTGGAGGTTTGCTAGGGCGGAATCATATCTGAACCCTTGGGTATACCATGGGTTTGAGATTTTTCGGCTCTGCTTAAGGCTTTAACCCTTGCGAGGTTAGCTTAAGTGGGGCACAGTGCACCAGTACTTATCGGTGCTTAAGCCTGGTTGTCCGTGGGGGGTGGTACCCAGAGGGGGTGTTTGCCACTTTGTGTTGCGGGCTTAGCATAGAGGGTGTTAGCTAGTTTGATTAAGCGTGTTTAATTTGGGTTAAGTTTAGTGGA
>NW_025962382.1:0-1000 GCF_017589495.1 Alosa alosa
TCAGTAAACAGCGCAACAAAAGACAGCAAACAGTTAGAAACAGTATGCATAATTGGCTTCTTAAGAGATCGCGCGCGCGCATGCGCCGCATGTTCTCGCGATCAGCGATTGCACTGACACAGGCTACAGACACTGGTAAAATTAGCGGGGAGACCGCGGTGGTCAATTCACTAAGCAGGATTAGAACCTGTGAGGCTGGCACAATGCTTCAAGTGCTTTGCACAGCGACTACTCCATTATGCTATGGGATGGCTGTTTAATGTAGTGCTTTCGGTGTTCTATCAATTATGACAGTCACCGTGGCGCTGGCCGTGGCGTTTGTAAACCAAAGGCCCTCCTTCTCGTAAAAAAATGATTTTTATTTCTCTGGCTGTTGCAATTGATATCAGTGGTTAATATGAGTGCCCTCAGTAAACAAGCGCAACAAAAGACAGCAAACAGTTAGAAACAGTAGCGCAATTGGCTTCTTAAGAGATCGCCGCGCCTTGCGCGCGCATGTTCTCGCGATCAGCGATTGCACTGACACAGGCTACCAGACACTGGTAAAACTAGCGGGGAGCCCGCGGTGGTCACGTCGAAGCAGGATTAGAACCTGTGAGGCTGGCACAATGCTTCAAGTGCTTTGCACAGCGACTACTCCATTATGCTATGGGATCGCTGTTTAATGTAGTGCTTGGTGTTCTATCAATTATGACAGTCTCGTGACGCTGGCGTAGCGTTTGTAAACCAAAGGCCCTCCTTCTCGTAAAAAATGATTTTTATTTCTCTGGCTGTTGCAATTGATATCAGTGGTTAATATGAGTGCCCTCAGTAAACAGCGCAACAAAAAGACAGCAAACAGTTAGAAACAGTCACGCAATTGGCTTCTTAAGAGATCGCACGCACGCACGCACGCATGTTCTCGCGATCAGCGATTGCACTGACACAGGCTACGGGTAAAATTAACGGGAGAACGCGGTGGTCAATTCACTAAGCAGGATTAGAACCTGTGACGCTGGCA
>NW_025962383.1:0-1000 GCF_017589495.1 Alosa alosa
AGAGAATGTTCTGGTAGTCACAAATGTTTTCTCAAAGTTTACCCAGGCCTTTCCCACCCCTAATCAGAGAGCTTCCACCGTAGCCAAGATTCTAACTGAGAGATGGTTCTATGTGTATGGCGTGCCAAGGAGAATCCACTCTGATCAGGGGTGCAGCTTTGAGGGGGAGCTGTTGAAGCACCTGTGTGACACCTACATCATAACAAAGACTAGAACCACCACTTATCATCCAGAGGGGAATGGTCAATGTGAACGTTTCAACAGGACACTTCATGACTTGCTCAGGACTTTACCCCCTGAAAAGAAGCGTAAATGGTCCCAGTCTCTCCCTCAGCTCCTGTTCGCCTATAATACCACCGTGTACCAGTCCACACAGCACTCCCCATACGAGCTGATGTTTGGTCAGAAGCCACAGTTACCAGTCGACCACCTACTTGGAAATACTGGAGGTGACCACAGGGACAGTCCACCGACTGATTGGGTGGTGCAACATCACCTGACTTCTGTCTATGCTAGTGCTAGGAGACACTTAGAAGAGGCTGCGGCATATCATAGGCATGGTGGTCCTAACACTGTAGTCCTCTTCAAAGTGGTTGTATGCACATCCCACCTCACTGAGGCTAGGTGCAGGACAAAAAAGCTTATCAAGGAAAGAAGAGTAGTTGTCTGCACAATGCAATCATAACACACAACGCAATCATCAGGCCTGATGAAGACCCTGGTGAGTCGAAACGTTGCATTATGTTTTTAACTCAATGAATGTAGTTATTCTGGGAGGTTGCAATGTGCGGTCCTGACACCGTACCCATATTACCACCTGGCACCCTAGTCTTTTTCTAGTGGGCAGTGGTAGTGTAGTGGTTAACCCTTTGCAGACTGTGCCGAACATTCCATTTTTTCATACTCGATGGCCTTATGGCACAAAAAGGCTTATTGTATGATTATGCCACATGACAAAAATACAATATACCCACCACTGTAATCAGGAGAAATAGCCCTT
>NW_025962384.1:0-1000 GCF_017589495.1 Alosa alosa
AGTGGTCATTGGATGAGGACTTTCCTCTCCTTCCAACACCACGGGACCCTCCTCTTACTCCAGTGCACCTGCAAGCACCAAAACAACCAAGGGTTAAAATACAAATAGAACACAAAAAGAATACATGGAGTACACTTGCAGAGAATAACCAAACAGCTAGGGACTTACTTGAGTTCATCCTGGAACCTGGACTTCCATCGCTGACTCCACAATCCTCCAACTCACCTGCGGAAAAAGAAATGGAAAAACTAACACCAATCCCACCAACGCCAATCACACCAGTGCAGACGGCGAGTTCGCCAGCACTGACCACACAAGAACAAACAGTAACCCCCAAACCCGCCCTGCGTATGAGTACAAAAGTAAATACTGTAAATTGACAGTTACCCGGGGAAACCTCCCTACAGGCGGGGAAATTAATAGGAAGGCAAAGGTTACAGTAGACCTGCTGAGTGGACAATCGCGTTGGGTGTGGGTGATGGACAGTGCCCAACCTTGCCTGGCTCCTGGTGAGGAGGGGGATGACCCTGACCTGACCCTTGCCCTAACCCTAACCCCCACCCCCCCCCCCCTACCCCCAACCAATATCCTACCCCAAGCCCACCCCTAGCCCTAATCCTAACCATAACCCTTGACCCTGGGTCCCCCCCTCTGACCCGGAGGCTGGGCAAAGGACAAACCCTTACCTAACACGCCAGTGCCTCCCCCCAACATCACCGTCGGCTCAGCAACCCGATTTCTAAAAGAAACAAATTACAAAAACAATTTATACAAACATATGTCTACAAAAATACTTACCCAAAATACAAACCACTTACCTGGACCTGCAAAAGTATTATTGTACACAAAAATGACCCAATACATACCTGGTGAAATAATACCAAAATAAATGTCAACAAAAAAATTTAAAAGAAATACAAACCACTTACCTGGACCTGCAAAAGTACTGCGTAAAATGATTCAATACATACCTGGTGAAATAATACCAAAATATATGTCA
>NW_025962385.1:0-1000 GCF_017589495.1 Alosa alosa
TGACTTAGCGGGTTTTCCTCTTGGCCTTAGTGGCAGTATGGGAGAATGACAGTCTGTTACATTTTCCATCACATCACGACTCTTGACTTAAGGGGTTTTCACTCTTGGCCCCTTAGTGGCAGTATGGGAGAATGACAGTCTGTTACATGTTCATCACATATGACTCTTGAGTTAAGCGCCTGGAGGTTTGCTAGGGCGGAATCATATCACGAACCATGGAGGTATACCATGGGTTTGAGATTTTTTCGGCTCTGCTTAAGGCTTTAACCCTTGCGAGGTTAGCTTAAGTGGGGCACAGTGCACCAGTACTTATCGGTGCTTAAGCCTGGTTGTCCGTGGGGGGGGGTGGTACCCAGAGGGGGGGGGGTGTTTGCCACTTTGTGTTGCGGGCTTAGCATAGAGGGTGTTAGCTAGTTTGATTAGCGTGTTTAATTTGGGTTAAGTTTAGTGGAGTAGGATACAGGGTAATGCTCCCAGGCTCACACCTGCGGCAGGGGACAGAGGAGTCTTTGGAGCCTCTGTGAGCAGCTGGGGCCTGTGGGTGGGTGTGTGTGTGTGTAGGGGTGCTGCAGTGGGTATAGCACAGCATCTAGGCCCAAGCATCTAGGCACAGCATCTAGGCCCAACTTTAATAATAATAATAATAATAATAATAATGTAATAATAATAATAAGTTGGGGCCTCTCTGAGCAGCTGGAGCCTCTCTGAGCAACAGGCCCCTCTCTCTGTCCCTCTCTATCACCTGCGCGCGCGTGTGTGCGTGTGTGTGGCTGTGCTTGGTGGGGGGTCTATGGCGCGGCTCTCTGTGTCTCTCCCTGCTCCTAGGCCCAAGTTGAGCCCGTCTGAGCACAAGCACTCATCCCCAGGCCTCTCCCGGCCCGTCCGATCACAGTAGCTAGTAGGCCTCTCACAAGGCCTTAGCTTAAGCTAATGTGTGTGTGTTTGGGGGGGAGGGGGGGGGGGGGCGCTCAGGATTGGGTGAGATTCTAGATTAATTTTG
>NW_025962386.1:0-1000 GCF_017589495.1 Alosa alosa
CTTGACAGCAGAAATAAAATTAACTGGAATCAACTGACTCTTTGTCTTTTGTAAGAATACCCTTACAAAAAAACAACTCCATGTCCAAAATATTGAATTTCTGCAGTAAATTGCAGTCAAATGCAGTACTATACTTCAATGTAGTTTTTTCATGTCCAAATATTACATTTCCTGCATATGAATTACAAATAATTCCTCCAAAACTACAGTTTTGATACTTGAAGTAGTACAGATTGTTAGGCAAGGCTTTTGGCTACATGAAATATGAGACAGACTTCACATGCACTGAATTTGTAGGGTGGGTGAATGGCATAGTCCCATGGGCGTAGATTTAGGGTGGGACGCTAAGGACTAGTCCTAATCAATATTTTAAGATGACAGAATTGTCCCCACCAATATTTTAGCGAACTTATTTGTGCTGCTGATCATTCCGACAGCCAGCACAACAGTACAAAAAACGTCGTCATATGATTTGCTGAAAAACAGAGGGGGAGGGGGAAGGGCTATCTGACATGCACGCTATAGTAGGCCTACACGCACGGAAAGTGTCAAAAGGCTATTGTACTTGTTTGCACCGGCAGTCAAGCGAGCGGGTGTGTTAATGACAACGGTAAGTTAGGGCTGTCTGCCAATACATAGCCTATCCCAAAAAAGGCCAGAGTAAAACATTGTGATATTCCCTTTGCCCTTCAGAATGTACATCTTTGCCCCTTTTTGTGGTTTGTAGATCAGCTTTGCCACCCCAAAATAGGAAGCTTTTTCATTGCAGTTTAGGCAAAATAATTAGCCATACAAACTGGCAACTGGTGACCAGGCTTTCAAATGCGTATTTTACTGTGTAAAATAGCATTAGCTGTTAGGATATTACCCATGATATTGTCACAGCTAAGCTAGCTTCTGTAATCTTTCAACCATGTCATGTTGAATAAGGGTGTGCACGGACAGGACAGTCACCATCACTGACTGTTACCAATCTTGCAGTCGCGATAAACAATGGATC
>NW_025962387.1:0-1000 GCF_017589495.1 Alosa alosa
TTTTTTACGAGAAGGAGGGCCTCTGGCCTACTGCCTTCTGACCAGCTGTCCGCGAGACTGTCATAATGGATAGAACACCGAGCACTCCATTAAACAGGCTCCCGTAGCACAATGGACAAGACGTAGCTGTGCAAAGCACTTGAAGCATTGTGCCAGCGTCACAGGTTCAAATCCTGTTTCATGACGTGACCACCGCGGTCTCCCGTTAATTTTACTGGTGTCCGGTAGCTTGGTTAGTGCAATCGCAGATCGCGAAAAAAAGTGCGTCGTCGCGATCTCTTAAGAAGCCAATTGCGTGACTGTTTCTAACTGTTTGCTGTCTATTTGTTCGCTGTTTACTGAGGGGCACTCATATTAACCACTGATATCATTTGCAACAGCCAGAGAAATAAAAAATCATTTTTCACGAGAAGGAGGGCCTCTGGCCTACCTGCCTTCTGACCAGCTGTCCGCGAGACTGTCATAATGGATAGAACACCGAGCACTCCATTAAACAGCGCTCCCGTAGCACAATGGACAAGACGTGGCTGTGCAAAGCACTTGAAGCATTGTGCCAGCGTCACAGGTTCAAATCCTGTTTCATGACGTGACCACCGCGGTCTCCCGTTAATTTTACTGGTGTCCGGTAGCTTGGTTAGTGCAATCGCGCAGATCGCGAAAAAAAAATGCGTCGTCGCGATCTCTTAAGAAGCCAATTGCGTGACTGTTTCTAACTGTTTGCTGTCTATTTGTTGCGCTGTTTACTGAGGGCACTCATATTAACCACTGATATCATTTGCAACAGCCAGAGAAATAAAAAATCATTTTTTACGAGAAGGAGGGCCTCTGGCCTACACTGCCTTCTGACCAGCTGTCGCGAGACTGTCATAATGGATAGAACACCGAGCACTCCATTAAACAAGCTCCGTAGCACAATGGACAAGGCGTAGCTGTGCAAAGCACTTGAAGCATTGTGCCAGCGTCACAGGTTCAAATCCTGTTTCATGGCGTGACCACCAGC
>NW_025962388.1:0-34205 GCF_017589495.1 Alosa alosa
CAGAACAATTTTTTTTCACTTTTTTTTGCCATAGTTAATGCATTTCACATGTCTAGATCTGAAATAAAAAAATAATTTGGACAATAATTGAAAGATTTTGAAATTTGTCAAAAAAAATCTGTCTCTCGACCCTGACCTTATGTGAAAATTGAGAAAATCTGAAAAGTCCGGAAAAATCAGACCAATTTTTTTTTTTTCACTTTTTTTGCCATAGTTTATGCATTTCACATGTCTAGATCTGAAATAAAAAATAATTTGGACAATAATTGACAGATTTTGAAATTTGTCAAAAATCTGTCTTTTTTCCCTGACCCCGACCTTATGTGAAAACTGAGAAAATCTGAAAAAAGTAGTCGAAAAAAAATCAGACATTTTTTTTTTTTTTCACTTTTTTGCCATAGTTAATGCATTTCACATGTCTAGAAGTGAAATAAAAATAATTTGGACAATATTTGACAGATTTTGAAATTTTTTAAAAAATCTGTCTTTTTTTCCTGACCCCGGACCTTATGTGAAAACTGAGAAAATCTGAAAAGTCCACGGAAAAAATCAGACCAATTTTTTTTTTTTTTTTTTTGCCATAGTTTATGCATTTCACATGTCTAGATCTGAAATAAAAAATAATTTGGACAATATCTGACAGATTTTGAAATTTGTCAAAAAATCTGTCTTTTTTCCTGACCCTGACCTATGTGAAAATTGAGAAAATCTGAAAAGTCCGGAAAAAATCAGACCAATTTTTTTTCACTTTTTTTTTGCCATAGTTTATGCATTTCACATGTCTAGATCTGAAATAAAAATAATTTGGACAATAATTGACAGATTTTGAAATTTGTCAAAAAAAATCTGTCTTTTTCTCGTCCTGACCTGATATGAAAATTGAGAAAATCTGAAAAGTAATGAAAAAATCAGACCAATTTTTTTTCACTTTTTTTGCCATAGTTTATGCATTTCACATGTCTAGATCTGAAATAAAAAATAATTTGGACAATAATTGACAGATTTTTGAAATTTGTCAAAAAAATCTGTCTTTTTCCTGACCCCGACCTTATGTGAAAACTGAGAAAATCTGAAAAGTAAAAAAAAATCAGAATTTTTTTTTTTTCACTTTTTTTGCCATAGTTAATGCATTTCACAAGTCTAGAAGTGAAATAAAAAATAATTTGGACAATATTGACAGATTTTGAAATTTGTTAAAAAATCTGTCTCTTTTCCTGACCCCGGACCTTATGTGAAAACTGAGAAAATCTGAAAAGTCGAAAAAAAATCAGACCAATTTTTTTTTTTCATTTTTTTTGCCATAGTTTATGCATTTCACATGTCTAGATCTGAAATAAAAATAATTTGGACAATATCTGACAGATTTTGAAATTTGTCAAAAAATTTTTTCCTGACCCCTGACCTTATGTGAAAATTGAGAAAATCTGAAAAGTACGAAAAAAATCAGACCAATTTTTTTTTTTTTTTTTGCCATAGTTTATGCATTTCACATGTCTAGATCTGAAATAAAAATAATTTGGACAATAATTGACAGATTTTGAAATTTGTCAAAAATCTGTCTTTTTGTCCTGACCCCGGACCTTATGTGAAAACTGAGAAAATCTGAAAAGTACGAAAAAAAATCAGACCAATTTTTTTTTCACTTTTTGCCATAGTTTATGCATTTCACATGTCTAGAGATCTGAAAAAAAATAATTTGGACAATATCTGACAGATTTTGAAATTTGTTAAAAAAAAAATCTGTCTCTTTTCCTGACCCCCGTGACCTTATGTGAAAATCTGAGAAAATCTTGAAAAAAGACGGAAAAAATCAGACCAATTTTTTTTTCACTTTTTTTTGCCATAGTTCATGCATTTCACATGTCTAGAATCTGAAATAAAAAATAATTTGGACAATATCTGACAGATTTTGAAATTTGTCAAAAAAATCTGTCCCGACCTTATGTGAAAATTGAGAAAATCTGAAAAGCAATGGAAAAAAATCAGACCAATTTTTTTTCTTTTTTTTTTTGCCATAGTTTATGCATTTCACATGTCTAGATCTGAAATAAAAAATAATTTGGACAATAATTGACAGATTTTGAAATTTGTCAAAAAAATCTTTTTTTCCTGACCCTGACCTTATGTGAAAACTGAGAAAATCTGAAAAGTAATGAAAAAATCAGACCAATTTTTTTTTTCTTTTTTTTGCCATAGTTTATGCATTTCACATGTCTAGAAGTGAAATAAAAAATAATTTGGACAATAATTGACAGATTTTGAAATTTGTCAAAAAAATCTCTTTTTTTTGACCCCGGACCTTATGTGAAAATTGAGAAAATCTGAAAAGTCTGAAAAAAAATCAGAACAAATTTTTTTTTCACTTTTTTGCCATAGTTTATGCATTTCACATGTCTAGATCTGAAAAAAAAATAATTTGGACAATAATTGACAGATTTTGAAATTTGTCAAAAAATCTGTCTTTTTTCCTGACCCCGGACCTTATGTGAAAACTGAGAAAATCTGAAAAGTCTGAAAAAAATCAGACCAATTTTTTTTCACTTTTTTTGCCATAGTTTATGCATTTCACATGTCTAGATCTGAAATAAAAAATAATTTGGACAATAATTGACAGATTTTGAAATTTGTTAAAAAAAATCTTTTTCCTGACCTGACCTTATGTGAAAAATTGAGAAAATCTGAAAAAAGTAAAAAAAATCAGACCAATTTTTTTTCTTTTTTTTGCCATAGTTTATGCATTTCACATGTCTAGATCTGAAATAAAAATAATTTGGACAATAATTGACAGATTTTGAAATTTGTCAAAAAAATCTGTCTTTTTTCCTGACTCCGGACCTTATGTGAAAACTGAGAAAATCTGAAAAGTACGAAAAAAATCAGACCAATTTTTTTTTCACTTTTTTTGCCATAGTTTATGCATTTCACATGTCTAGATATGAAATAAAAAATAATTTGGACAATATCTGACAGATTTTGAAATTTGTCAAAAAAATCTTTTTCTGACCCCTGACCTTATGTGAAAATTGAGAAAATCTGAAAAGTACGAAAAAAATCAGACCAATTTTTTTTTTTTTTTTTGCCATATAGTTTATGCATTTCACATGTCTAGATCTGAAATAAAAATAATTTGGACAATAATTGACAGATTTTGAAATTTGTCAAAAAATCTTTTCTCTGTCCTGACCTTATGTGAAAATTGAGAAAATCTGAAAAGTACGGAAAAAAATCAGACCAATTTTTTTTTCACTTTTTTGCCATAGTTTATGCATTTCACATGTCTAGATCTGAAATAAAAAATAATTTGGACAATAATTGACAGATTTTGAAATTTGTCAAAAAAATCTTTTTTCTCGACCCTGACCTTATGTGAAAATTGAGAAAATCTGAAAAGTACGGAAAAAAAATCAGACCAATTTTTTTTTCACTTTTTTTTGCCATAGTTTATGCATTTCACATGTCTAGATCTGAAATAAAAAAATAATTTGGACAATAATTGACAGATTTTGAAATTTGTCAAAAAATCTGTCTTTTTTCCTGACCCCGACCTTATGTGAAAACTGAGAAAATCTGAAAAGTAAAAAAAATCAGACCAATTTTTTTTTTCACTTTTTTTTTGCCATAGTTTATGCATTTCACATGTCTAGATCTGAAATAAAAAATAATTTGGACAATAATTGACAGATTTTGAAATTTGTCAAAAAATCTGTCTTTTTTCCTGACGGTCCGACCTTATGTGAAAACTGAGAAAATCTGAAAAGTCCAAAAAAATCAGACCAAATTTTTTTTTTTCACTTTTTTTTGCCATAGTTTATGCATTTCACATGTCTAGATCTGAAATAAAAATAATTTGGACAATAATTGACAGATTTTGAAATTTGTCAAAAAAATCTTTTTCCTGACTCCTGACCTTATGTGAAAATTGAGAAAATCTGAAAAGTACGAAAAAAATCAGACCAATTTTTTTTTTCACTTTTTTTGCCATAGTTTATGCATTTCACATGTCTAGATCTGAAATAAAAATAATTTGGACAATAATTGACAGATTTTGAAATTTGTCAAAAAAATCTGTCTTTTTTTCCTGACTCCGGACCTTATGTGAAAACTGAGAAAATCTGAAAAGTAATGAAAAAAATCAGACCATTTTTTTTTCACTTTTTTGCCATAGTTTATGCATTTCACATGTCTAGATCTGAAAAAAAAAAAAATAATTTGGACAATAATTGACAGATTTTGAAATTTGTCAAAAAAATCTGTCTTTTTTCCTGACCTGACCTTATGTGAAAATTGAGAAAATCTGAAAAGTATGTAAAAAAAATCAGAATTTTTTTTTTCACTTTTTTTTTGCCATAGTTTATGCATTTCACATGTCTAGATCTGAAATAAAAATAATTTGGACAATAATTGACAGATTTTGAAATTTGTCAAAAAATCTTTTTTCTCGTCCTGACCTTATGTGAAAATTGAGAAAATCTGAAAAGCAAAAGTCTGAAAAAAAATCAGACCAATTTTTTTTTCTTTTTTTGCCATAGTTTATGCATTTCACATGTCTAGATCTGAAATAAAAATAATTTGGACAATAATTGACAGATTTTGAAATTTGTCAAAAAATCTGTCTTTTTTCCTGACCCGGACCTTATGTGAAAACTGAGAAAATCTGAAAAGTAACGAAAAAAAAATCAGACCAATTTTTTTTTTTCTTTTTTTGCCATAGTTAATGCATTTCACATGTCTAGAAGTGAAATAAAAAAAATAATTTGGACAATATCTGACAGATTTTGAAATTTGTCAAAAAAATCTGTCTCTTTTCCTGACGGTGAAAAACTGAGAAAATCTGAAAAGTAACGGAAAAAATCAGACCAATTTTTTTTTCACTTTTTTTGCCATAGTTTATGCATTTCACATGTCTAGATCTGAAATAAAAAATAATTTGGACAATAATTGACAGATTTTGAAATTTAAAAAAAATCTGTCTTTTTTCCTGACCCGGACCTTATGTGAAAACTGAGAAAATCTGAAAAGTCTGAAAAAAAAAATCAGACCAATTTTTTTTTCACTTTTTGCCATAGTTTATGCATTTCACATGTCTAGAAGTGAAATAAAAAATAATTTGGACAATATCTGACAGATTTTGAAATTTGTCAAAAAAATCTCTCTCTCCTCCTGACCTTATGTGAAAATTGAGAAAATCTGAAAAGTACGGAAAAAAATCAGACCAATTTTTTTTTTTCACTTTTTTTGCCATAGTTTATGCATTTCACATGTCTAGATCTGAAATAAAAATAATTTGGACAATAATTGACAGATTTTGAAATTTGTCAAAAAAATCTGTCTTTTTCCTGTCCTGACCTTATGTGAAAATTGAGAAAATCTGAAAAGTACGGAAAAAAATCAGACCAATTTTTTTTTCACTTTTTTTGCCATAGTTTATGCATTTCACATGTCTAGATCTGAAATAAAAAATAATTTGGACAATAATTGACAGATTTTGAAATTTGTCAAAAATCTGTCTTTTTTCCTGACCGGACCTTATGTGAAAACTGAGAAAATCTGAAAAGTCTGAAAAAAAATCAGACCAATTTTTTTTTCACTTTTTTGCCATAGTTAATGCATTTCACAAGTCTAGAAGTGAAATAAAAATAATTTGGACAATAATTGACAGATTTTGAAATTTGTCAAAAAATCTGTCTCTCGTCCTGACCGCGAAAATTGAGAAAATCTGAAAAGTACGAAAAAAATCAGAACAATTTTTTTTTTCACTTTTTTGCCATAGTTTATGCATTTCACATGTCTAGATCTGAAATAAAAAATAATTTGGACAATAATTGACAGATTTTGAAATTTGTCAAAAAATCTGTCTTTTTTTCCTGACTCGGACCTTATGTGAAAACTGAGAAAATCTGAAAAGTACTGAAAAAAATCAGACCAATTTTTTTTTCACTTTTTTTTGCCATAGTTAATGCATTTCACATGTCTAGAAGTGAAATAAAAAATAATTTGGACAATAATTGACAGATTTTGAAATTTGTCAAAAAATCTGTCTTTTTTCCTGACCCGGACCTTATGTGAAAACTGAGAAAATCTGAAAAGTAAAAAAAAAAAATCAGACCAATTTTTTTTCACTTTTTTTGCCATAGTTTATGCATTTCACATGTCTAGATCTGAAATAAAAAATAATTTGGACAATAATTGACAGATTTTGAAATTTGTTAAAAAAATCTGTCTTTTTCCTGACCCCGGACCTTATGTGAAAACTGAGAAAATCTGAAAAGTAATGAAAAAAAATCAGACCAATTTTTTTTTTCACTTTTTTTTTGCCATAGTTTATGCATTTCACATGTCTAGAGTGAAAAAAAAAAATAATTTGGACAATAATTGACAGATTTTGAAATTTGTCAAAAAATCTGTCTTTCTCCTGACCCTGACTTATGTGAAAATTGAGAAAATCTGAAAAGTACGAAAAAAAAAAATCAGACCAATTTTTTTTTCACTTTTTTTGCCATAGTTTATGCATTTCACATGTCTAGATCTGAAATAAAAATAATTTGGACAATAATTGACAGATTTTGAAATTTTTTCAAAAATCTGTCTTTTTTCCTGACTCCGGACCTTATGTGAAAACTGAGAAAATCTGAAAAGTACAAAAAAAATCAGAACAATTTTTTTCACTTTTTTGCCATAGTTAATGCATTTCACAAGTCTAGAAGTGAAATAAAAAATAATTTGGACAATATCTGACAGATTTTGAAATTTGTTAAAAAATCTGTCTCTTATTTTGACCCCGGACCTTATGTGAAAACTGAGAAAATCTGAAAAGTAACGGAAAAAAATCAGACCAATTTTTTTTTTTTCACTTTTTTTGCCATAGTTTATGCATTTCACATGTCTAGAAGTGAAATAAAAAATAATTTGGACAATATCTGACAGATTTTGAAATTTGCCAAAAATCTGTCTCTCGTCCTGACCGTGAAAATTGAGAAAATCTGAAAAGTACGGAAAAAATCAGACCAATTTTTTTTTCACTTTTTTGCCATAGTTTATGCATTTCACATGTCTAGATCTGAAATAAAAATAATTTGGACAATAATTGACAGATTTTGAAATTTGTCAAAAAATCTGTCTTTTTCGTCCCCCGGACCTTATGTGAAAATTGAGAAAATCTGAAAAGTACGGAAAAAAATCAGAATTTTTTTTTTTTTCACTTTTTTGCCATAGTTTATGCATTTCACATGTCTAGATCTGAAAATAAAAAATAATTTGGACAATAATTGACAGATTTTGAAATTTGTCAAAAAATCTGTCTTTTTTCCTGACTCCGGACCTTATGTGAAAACTGAGAAAATCTGAAAAGTACGGAAAAAATCAGACCAATTTTTTTTTCACTTTTTTTGCCATAGTTTAATGCATTTCACATGTCTAGAAGTGAAATAAAAAATAATTTGGACAATAATTGACAGATTTTGAAATTTGTCAAAAAATCTGTCTTTTTCCTGACCCCGGAAAAATGAAAAACTGAGAAAATCTGAAAAGTGAAAACGAAAAAAAATCAGACCAATTTTTTTTTTTCTTTTTTTGCCATAGTTTATGCATTTCACATGTCTAGATCTGAAATAAAAAATAATTTGGACAATAATTGACAGATTTTGAAATTTGTCAAAAAATCTCTCTTTTTCCTGACCCGGACCTTATGTGAAAACTGAGAAAATCTGAAAAGTACGAAAAAAAATCAGACCAATTTTTTTTTCACTTTTTTTGCCATAGTTTATGCATTTCACATGTCTAGATATGAAATAAAAAAATAATTTGGACAATATCTGACAGATTTTGAAATTTGTCAAAAAAATCTGTCTCTCGTCCTGACCCGACCTTATGTGAAAATTGAGAAAATCTGAAAAGAAACGGAAAAAATCAGACCAATTTTTTTTTTTCACTTTTTTTTTGCCATAGTTTATGCATTTCACATGTCTAGATCTGAAATAAAAATAATTTGGACAATAATTGACAGATTTTGAAATTTGTCAAAAAATCTGTCTCTCTTCCTGACCGTGAAAATTGAGAAAATCTGAAAAGTACGGAAAAAATCAGACCAATTTTTTTTTCACTTTTTTTTTGCCATAGTTTATGCATTTCACATGTCTAGATCTGAAATAAAAATAATTTGGACAATAATTGACAGATTTTGAAATTTGTCAAAAAATCTGTCTTTTTTCCTGACTCCGGACCTTATGTGAAAATTGAGAAAATCTGAAAAGTACGAAAAAAAATCAGAAATTTTTTTTCACTTTTTTGCCATTGTTAATGCATTTCACAAGTCTAGAAGTGAAATAAAAATAATTTGGACAATAATTGACAGATTTTGAAATTTGTCAAAAAATCTGTCTCTTTTTCCTGACCCCGGACCTTATGTGAAAATTGAGAAAATCTGAAAAAGTACTGAAAAAAAATCAGACCAAATTTTTTTTTCACTTTTTTGCCATAGTTTATGCATTTCACATGTCTAGATCTGAAATAAAAATAATTTGGACAATAATTGACAGATTTTGAAATTTGTCAAAAATCTGTCTTTTTTCCTGACTCCGGACCTTATGTGAAAACTGAGAAAATCTGAAAAGTACAAAAAAAATCAGAACAATTTTTTTCACTTTTTTGCCATAGTTAATGCATTTCACAAGTCTAGAAGTGAAATAAAAAATAATTTGGACAATATCTGACAGATTTTGAAATTTGTTAAAAAATCTGTCTCTTATCCTGACCCCGGACCTTATGTGAAAACTGAGAAAATCTGAAAAGTAACGGAAAAAAATCAGACCATTTTTTTTTCACTTTTTTGCCATAGTTTATGCATTTCACATGTCGAGATATGAAATAAAAAATAATTTGGACAATATCTGACAGATTTTGAAATTTGTCAAAAAAAAATCTTTTTTCTGACGTCCTGACCTTATGTGAAAATTGAGAAAATCTGAAAAGTACGGAAAAAATCAGACCAATTTTTTTTTTCACTTTTTTTTTGCCATAGTTTATGCATTTCACATGTCTAGATCTGAAATAAAAATAATTTGGACAATAATTGACAGATTTTGAAATTTGTCAAAAAATCTGTTTTCTCCTGTCCTGACCTTATGTGAAAATTGAGAAAATCTGAAAAGTGAAAAAAAATCAGAATTTTTTTTTTCACTTTTTTGCCATAGTTAATGCATTTCACATGTCTAGATCTGAAATAAAAATAATTTGGACAATAATTGACAAATTTTGAAATTTGTCAAAAAATCTGTCTCTCGTCCTGACCGCGAAAATTGAGAAAATTTGAAAAGTACGAAAAAAATCAGACAATTTTTTTTTTTTTTTTTTTTTTGCCATAGTTAATGCATTTCACATGTCTAGAAGTGAAATAAAAATAATTTGGACAATATTGACAGATTTTGAAATTTGTCAAAAAATCTGTCTTTTTCCGTCCTGACCTTATGTGAAAATTGAGAAAATCTGAAAAGTACGGAAAAAAATCAGACCAATTTTTTTTTTTTTCACTTTTTTTTTTGCCATAGTTTATGCATTTCACATGTCTAGATCTGAAATAAAAAAATAATTTGGACAATAATTGACAGATTTTGAAATTTGTCAAAAAATCTGTCTTTTTTCCTGACTCCGGACCTTATGTGAAAACTGAGAAAATCTGAAAAAGTACGAAAAAAATCAGACCAATTTTTTTTCACTTTTTTGCCATAGTTTATGCATTTCACATGTCTAGATCTGAAATAAAAAAATAATTTGGACAATAATTGACAGATTTTGAAATTTGTCAAAAAATCTGTCTTTTTTCCTGACCGGACCTTATGTGAAAACTGAGAAAATCTGAAAAAGTGGAAAAAAAAATCAGACCAATTTTTTTTTCACTTTTTTGCCATAGTTTATGCATTTCACATGTCTAGAAGTGAAATAAAAAAAATAATTTGGACAATAATTGACAGATTTTGAAATTTGTCAAAAAATCTGTCTTTTTTCCTGACCCCGGACCTTATGTGAAAATTGAGAAAATCTGAAAAGTACGAAAAAAAATCAGACCAATTTTTTTTCACTTTTTTTTGCCATAGTTTATGCATTTCACATGTCTAGATCTGAAATAAAAAAAATAATTTGGACAATAATTGACAGATTTTGAAATTTGTTAAAAAAAATCTGTCTTTTTTCCTGACCCCGGACCTTATGTGAAAACTGAGAAAATCTGAAAAGTAAACGAAAAAAATCAGACCATTTTTTTTTTCACTTTTTTTTTGCCATAGTTTATGCATTTCACATGTCTAGATATGAAATAAAAATAATTTGGACAATATCTGACAGATTTTGAAATTTGTCAAAAAAATCTGTTTTTTTTCCTGACCCGGACCTTATGTGAAAATTGAGAAAATCTGAAAAGTACGGAAAAAAATCAGACCAATTTTTTTTTTTTTTTTTTTTGCCATAGTTTATGCATTTCACATGTCTAGATCTGAAATAAAATAATTTGGACAATAATTGACAGATTTTGAAATTTGTCAAAAAAAATCTTTTCCTGACCCCGGACCTTATGTGAAAACTGAGAAAATCTGAAAAGTACTGAAAAAATCAGAGACAATTTTTTTTTTTTTTTTTTTTGCCATAGTTTATGCATTTCACATGTCTAGATCTGAAATAAAAATAATTTGGACAATAATTGACAGATTTTGAAATTTGTCAAAAATCTGTCTTTTTCCTGACTCCTGACCTTATGTGAAAATTGAGAAAATCTGAAAAGTACGGAAAAAAATCAGACCAATTTTTTTTCACTTTTTTTTTTGCCATAGTTTATGCATTTCACATGTCTAGATCTGAAATAAAAATAATTTGGACAATAATTGACAGATTTTGAAATTTGTCAAAAAATCTGTCTCTTTTCCTGACCCCGGACCTTATGTGAAAACTGAGAAAATCTGAAAAGTAACGAAAAAAATCAGACCAATTTTTTTTTTCACTTTTTTTGCCATAGTTTATGCATTTCACATGTCTAGATCTGAAATAAAAAATAATTTGGACAATAATTGACAGATTTTGAAATTTGTCAAAAAATCTGTCTTTTTCCTGTCCGGACCTTATGTGAAAATTGAGAAAATCTGAAAAGTACGGAAAAAAAAAATCAGACCAATTTTTTTTTCACTTTTTTTGCCATAGTTTATGCATTTCACATGTCTAGATCTGAAATAAAAATAATTTGGACAATAATTGACAGATTTTGAAATTTGTCAAAAAAATCTGTCTCTTTTTTCCTGACCCCGGACCTTATGTGAAAACTGAGAAAATCTGAAAAGTACGAAAAAAATCAGACCAATTTTTTTTTTCACTTTTTTTTGCCATAGTTTATGCATTTCACATGTCTAGATCTGAAATAAAAAATAATTTGGACAATAATTGACAGATTTTGAAATTTGTCAAAAAAATCTGTCTTTTTTCCTGACCCCGGACCTTATGTGAAAACTGAGAAAATCTGAAAAGTACGAAAAAAAAATCAGACCAATTTTTTTTTTCACTTTTTTTGCCATAGTTAATGCATTTCACATGTCTAGAAGTGAAAAAAATAATTTGGACAATATCTGACAGATTTTGAAATTTGTTAAAAAAAAAATCTGTCTCTTTCGTCCTGACCTTATGTGAAAATTGAGAAAATCTGAAAAGTACGGAAAAAAAAATCAGATTTTTTTTTTCACTTTTTTGCCATAGTTTATGCATTTCACATGTCTAGATCTGAAATAAAAATAATTTGGACAATAATTGACAGATTTTGAAATTTGTCAAAAAATCTGTCTTTTCCTGACCCCTGACCTTATGTGAAAATTGAGAAAATCTGAAAAGTAACAATTGAGAAAAAAAAAAATCAGACCAATTTTTTTTCACTTTTTTTGCCATAGTTTATGCATTTCACATGTCTAGATCTGAAATAAAAAAAATAATTTGGACAATAATTGACAGATTTTGAAATTTGTCAAAAAATCTGTCTTTTTTCCTGACTCCGGACCTTATGTGAAAACTGAGAAAATCTGAAAAGTAATGAAAAAAAATCAGAATTTTTTTTTTTTTTTTTTGCCATAGTTTAATGCATTTCACAAGTCTAGAAGTGAAATAAAAATAATTTGGACAATAATTGACAGATTTTGAAATTTGTTAAAAAAATCTGTCTCCTGACCCCTGACCTTATGTGAAAATTGAGAAAATCTGAAAAGTACGAAAAAAAATCAGACCATTTTTTTTTTTTTCACTTTTTTTTGCCATAGTTTATGCATTTCACATGTCTAGATCTGAAATAAAAATAATTTGGACAATAATTGACAGATTTTGAAATTTGTCAAAAATCTGTCTCTTTTCCTGACCCGGACCTTATGTGAAAACTGAGAAAATCTGAAAAGTACGAAAAAAATCAGACCAATTTTTTTTTTTCACTTTTTTTGCCATAGTTAATGCATTTCACATGTCTAGAGTGAAATAAAAAATAATTTGGACAATAATTGACAGATTTTGAAATTTGTTAAAAATCTGTCTTTTTCCTGACCCCGGACCTTATGTGAAAACTGAGAAAATCTGAAAAGTACGAAAAAAAAATCAGACCAATTTTTTTTTTTCACTTTTTTTTGCCATAGTTTATGCATTTCACATGTCTAGATCTGAAATAAAAAATAATTTGGACAATAATTGACAGATTTTGAAATTTGTCAAAAAAATCTGTCTTTTTCCTGACCCCTGACCTTATGTGAAAATTGAGAAAATCTGAAAAGTAACGGAAAAAATCAGACCAATTTTTTTTTCACTTTTTTGCCATAGTTTATGCATTTCACATGTCTAGATCTGAAATAAAAAATAATTTGGACAATAATTGACAGATTTTGAAATTTGTCAAAAAATCTGTCTTTTTTCCTGACTCCGGACCTTATGTGAAAACTGAGAAAATCTGAAAAGTACGAAAAAAAAATCAGACCAATTTTTTTTTTTTTTTTTGCCATAGTTAATGCATTTCACATGTCTAGAAGTGAAATAAAAAATAATTTGGACAATATTGACAGATTTTGAAATTTGTCAAAAAAATCTGTCTTTTTCCTGTCCTGACCTTATGTGAAAATTGAGAAAATCTGAAAAGTACGGAAAAAATCAGACCAATTTTTTTTTTCACTTTTTTTTTTGCCATAGTTTATGCATTTCACATGTCTAGATCTGAAATAAAAATAATTTGGACAATAATTGACAGATTTTGAAATTTGTCAAAAAATCTGTCTTTTTTTCCTGACCCGGACCTTATGTGAAAACTGAGAAAATCTGAAAAGTACTGAAAAAAAATCAGAACAATTTTTTTTTTCACTTTTTTGCCATAGTTAATGCATTTCACATGTCTAGAAGTGAAATAAAAATAATTTGGACAATAATTGACAGATTTTGAAATTTGTCAAAAAATCTGTCTCTCTTTTCCTGACCCGGACCTTATGTGAAAATTGAGAAAATCTGAAAAGTACGGAAAAAAATCAGACCATTTTTTTTTTTTTTCACTTTTTTTGCCATAGTTTATGCATTTCACATGTCTAGATCTGAAATAAAAATAATTTGGACAATAATTGACAGATTTTGAAATTTGTCAAAAAATCTGTCTTTTTTCCTGACCCGGACCTTATGTGAAAACTGAGAAAATCTGAAAAGTACGAAAAAAAAAATCAGACCAATTTTTTTTCACTTTTTTTTTTGCCATAGTTTATGCATTTCACATGTCTAGATCTGAAATAAAAAATAATTTGGACAATATTGACAGATTTTGAAATTTGTCAAAAAATCTGTCTCTTCCTGACCCCGGACCTTATGTGAAAATTGAGAAAATCTGAAAAGTACGGAAAAAATCAGACCAATTTTTTTTTTCACTTTTTTTTGCCATAGTTTATGCATTTCACATGTCTAGATCTGAAATAAAAATAATTTGGACAATAATTGACAGATTTTGAAATTTGTCAAAAAATCTGTCTTTTTTCCTGACCCGGACCTTATGTGAAAACTGAGAAAATCTGAAAGTACCTGAAAAAAATCAGATTTTTTTTTTTTTCTTTTTTTTGCCATAGTTAATGCATTTCACAAGTCTAGAAGTGAAATAAAAAATAATTTGGACAATATCTGACAGATTTTGAAATTTGTTAAAAAATCTGTCTCTTATCCTGACCCCGGACCTTATGTGAAAACTGAGAAAATCTGAAAAGTACGAAAAAAATCAGACATTTTTTTTTTTTCACTTTTTTTGCCATAGTTTATGCATTTCACATGTCTAGATATGAAATAAAAAAATAATTTGGACAATATCTGACAGATTTTGAAATTTGTCAAAAAATCTGTCTTTTCTCCTCGTCCTGACCTTATGTGAAAATTGAGAAAATCTGAAAAGTACGGAAAAAAAATCAGACCAATTTTTTTTTCTTTTTTTTTGCCATAGTTTATGCATTTCACATGTCTAGATCTGAAATAAAAAATAATTTGGACAATAATTGACAGATTTTGAAATTTGTCAAAAAATCTGTCTCTCGTCCTGACCGCGAAAATTGAGAAAATCTGAAAAGTACGGAAAAAATCAGACCAATTTTTTTTTTCACTTTTTTTTGCCATAGTTTATGCATTTCACATGTCTAGATCTGAAATAAAAATAATTTGGACAATAATTGACAGATTTTGAAATTTGTCAAAAATCTGTCTTTTTTCCTGACTCCGGACCTTATGTGAAAACTGAGAAAATCTGAAAAGTAACGGAAAAAATCAGACCATTTTTTTTTTTTCACTTTTTTTTGCCATAGTTAATGCATTTCACAAGTCTAGAAGTGAAATGAAAAAAAAATAATTTGGACAATAATTGACAGATTTTGAAATTTGTCAAAAAAATCTGTCTTTTTCCTGACCCCTGACCTTATGTGAAAACTGAGAAAATCTGAAAAGTACGAAAAAAATCAGAACAATTTTTTTCACTTTTTTGCCATAGTTAATGCATTTCACAAGTCTAGAAGTGAAATAAAAAATAATTTGGACAATATCTGACAGATTTTGAAATTTGTTAAAAAATCTGTCTCTTTTTCCTGACCCCGGACCTTATGTGAAAACTGAGAAAATCTGAAAAGTCTGGAAAAAAAATCAGACCAATTTTTTTTTCTTTTTTTGCCATAGTTTATGCATTTCACATGTCTAGATATGAAATAAAAAATAATTTGGACAATATCTGACAGATTTTGAAATTTGTCAAAAAATCTGTCTCTTTTTCCTGACGGTGAAAATTGAGAAAATCTGAAAAGTACGGAAAAAATCAGACCAATTTTTTTAAACTTTTTTTTCCATAGTTTTATGCATTTCACATGTCTAGATCTGAAATAAAAATAATTTGGACAATAATTGACAAATTTTGAAATTTGTCAAAAAATCTGTCTTTTTTCCTGTCCTGACCTTATGTGAAAATTGAGAAAATCTGAAAAGTAACGAAAAAAATCAGACCAATTTTTTTTTCACTTTTTTTTTTGCCATAGTTTATGCATTTCACATGTCTAGATCTGAAATAAAAATAATTTGGACAATAATTGACAGATTTTGAAATTTGTCAAAAAATCTGTCTTTTTTTCCTGACCCGGACCTTATGTGAAAATTGAGAAAATCTGAAAAGTACGAAAAAAAAATCAGACCATTTTTTTTTCACTTTTTTTGCCATAGTTAATGCATTTCACATGTCTAGAAGTGAAATAAAAAATAATTTGGACAATAATTGACAGATTTTGAAATTTGTCAAAAAATCTGTCTTTTTCCTGACCGGACCTTTGTGAAAATTGAGAAAATCTGAAAAGTACGAAAAAAAATCAGACCATTTTTTTTTTTCACTTTTTTTTGCCATAGTTTATGCATTTCACATGTCTAGATCTGAAATAAAAATAATTTGGACAATAATTGACAGATTTTGAAATTTGTCAAAAATCTGTTTTTTTTTTCCTGACCCGGACCTTATGTGAAAACTGAGAAAATCTGAAAAGTACGAAAAAAATCAGACCAATTTTTTTTTCACTTTTTTGCCATTGTTAATGCATTTCACAAGTCTAGAAGTGAAATAAAAATAATTTGGACAATAATTGACAGATTTTGAAATTTGTCAAAAAATCTGTCTCTCGTCCTGACCGCGAAAATTGAGAAAATCTGAAAAGTACGAAAAAAATCAGAACAATTTTTTTTTTTTTTTTTTTTGCCATAGTTTATGCATTTCACATGTCTAGATCTGAAATAAAAATAATTTGGACAATAATTGACAGATTTTGAAATTTGTCAAAAATCTGTCTTTTTTCCTGACTCCGGACCTTATGTGAAAACTGAGAAAATCTGAAAAGTACGAAAAAAAATCAGACCAATTTTTTTTTTTTTTTTTTTTGCCATAGTTTATGCATTTCACATGTCTAGATCTGAAATAAAAATAATTTGGACAATAATTGACAGATTTTGAAATTTGTTAAAAAATCTGTCTCTTATCCTGACCCCGGACCTTATGTGAAAACTGAGAAAATCTGAAAAGTACGGAAAAAATCAGACCAATTTTTTTTTTCACTTTTTTTGCCATAGTTTATGCATTTCACATGTCTAGATCTGAAATAAAAAATAATTTGGACAATAATTGACAGATTTTGAAATTTGTCAAAAATCTGTCTCTCTCGACCCTGACCTTATGCGAAAATTGAGAAAATCTGAAAAGTACGGAAAAAATCAGACCAATTTTTTTTCACTTTTTTGCCATAGTTTATGCATTTCACATGTCTAGATCTGAAATAAAAAATAATTTGGACAATAATTGACAGATTTTGAAATTTGTCAAAAAAATCTGTCTCTTTTCCTGACCGGACCTTTTGTGAAAACTGAGAAAATCTGAAAAGAAAATGAAAAAAATCAGACCAATTTTTTTTTCACTTTTTTTTGCCATAGTTTATGCATTTCACATGTCTAGATCTGAAATAAAAAATAATTTGGACAATAATTGACAGATTTTGAAATTTGTCAAAAAATCTGTCTTTTTCCTGACCCGGACCTTATGTGAAAACTGAGAAAATCTGAAAAGTAGAAAAAAAAATCAGACCAATTTTTTTTTTCACTTTTTTGCCATAGTTAATGCATTTCACAAGTCTAGAAGTGAAATAAAAAAATAATTTGGACAATAATTGACAGATTTTGAAATTTGTCAAAAAAATCTGTCTCTTCGTCCTGACCCCGGACCTTATGTGAAAATTGAGAAAATCTGAAAAGTAAAAACGGAAAAAAATCAGAATTTTTTTTTTTCTTTTTTTGCCATAGTTTATGCATTTCACATGTCTAGATCTGAAATAAAAAATAATTTGGACAATAATTGACAGATTTTGAAATTTGTCAAAAATCTGTCTTTCTTCCTGACTCCGGACCTTATGTGAAAACTGAGAAAATCTGAAAAGTACGAAAAAAATCAGAACAATTTTTTTCACTTTTTTGCCATAGTTAATGCATTTCACAAGTCTAGAAGTGAAATAAAAAATAATTTGGACAATATCTGACAGATTTTGAAATTTGTCAAAAATCTGTCTTTTTTCCTGACTCCGGACCTTATGTGAAAACTGAGAAAATCTGAAAAAAACGAAAAAAATCAGACCAATTTTTTTTTTTCTTTTTTTTTTGCCATAGTTTATGCATTTCACATGTCTAGATCTGAAAAAAAAATAATTTGGACAATAATTGACAGATTTTGAAATTTGCCAAAAAAAATCTGTCTTTCTCGTCCTGACCCGGACCTTATGTGAAAATTGAGAAAATCTGAAAAGTACAGAAAAAATCAGACCAATTTTTTTTTCACTTTTTTGCCATAGTTTATGCATTTCACATGTCTAGATCTGAAATAAAAATAATTTGGACAATAATTGACAGATTTTGAAATTTGTCAAAAAATCTGTCTCTCGTCCTGACCGCGAAAATTGAGAAAATCTGAAAAGTACGAAAAAAATCAGAACAATTTTTTTCACTTTTTTGCCATAGTTTATGCATTTCACATGTCTAGATCTGAAATAAAAATAATTTGGACAATAATTGACAGATTTTGAAATTTGTCAAAAAATCTGTCTTTTTTCCTGACTCCGGACCTTATGTGAAAACTGAGAAAATCTGAAAAGTACGAAAAAAATCAGAACAATTTTTTTTTCACTTTTTTTGCCATAGTTAATGCATTTCACAATGTCTAGAAGTGAAATAAAAAATAATTTGGACAATAATTGACAGATTTTGAAATTTGTCAAAAAATCTGTCTTTTTTCCTGACCCCGGACCTTATGTGAAAATCTAAGAAAATCTGAAAAGTAACGGAAAAAAAATCAGATTTTTTTTTTTTTCACTTTTTTTGCCATAGTTTATGCATTTCACATGTCTAGATCTGAAATAAAAATAATTTGGACAATAATTGACAGATTTTGAAATTTTCAAAAAAATCTGTCTTTTTTCCTGACCCCTGACCTTATGTGAAAACTGAGAAAATCTGAAAAGTACGAAAAAAAAATCATTTTTTTTTTTTTTTTCACTTTTTGCCATAGTTTATGCATTTCACATGTCTAGATCTGAAATAAAAAATAATTTGGACAATAATTGACAGATTTTGAAATTTGTCAAAAAAATCTGTCTTTCTCCTGACCCTGACCTTATGTGAAAATTGAGAAAATCTGAAAAGTACGAAAAAAAATCAGACCAATTTTTTTTTTTCACTTTTTTTTGCCATAGTTTATGCATTTCACATGTCTAGATCTGAAATAAAAAATAATTTGGACAATATTGACAGATTTTGAAATTTGTCAAAAAATCTGTCTTTTTTCCTGACCCCGGACCTTATGTGAAAATTGAGAAAATCTGAAAAGTAATCAAAAAAAATCAGAACAATTTTTTTTCACTTTTTTGCCATAGTTTATGCATTTCACATGTCTAGATCTGAAATAAAAAATAATTTGGACAATAATTGACAGATTTTGAAATTTGTCAAAAAATCTGTCTTTTTTTTCCTGACCCGGACCTTATGTGAAAACTGAGAAAATCTGAAAAGTACGAAAAAAATCAGACCAATTTTTTTTTTTTTTTCATTTTTTTTGCCATAGTTTATGCATTTCACATGTCTAGATCTGAAATAAAAAATAATTTGGACAATATTGACAGATTTTGAAATTTGTCAAAAAAATCTGTCTTATTTTGACCCCGGACCTTATGTGAAAATTGAGAAAATCTGAAAAGTAAAAAAAAATCAGACCAATTTTTTTTTTCACTTTTTTGCCATAGTTTATGCATTTCACATGTCTAGATCTGAAAAAAAAAAATAATTTGGACAATAATTGACAGATTTTGAAATTTCAAAAAAATCTGTCTCTTTTCCTGACCCGGACCTTATGTGAAAACTGAGAAAATCTGAAAAAAGTACGAAAAAAATCAGACCAATTTTTTTTTTTTTTTTTGCCATAGTTTATGCATTTCACATGTCTAGATCTGAAATAAAAAAAATAATTTGGACAATAATTGACAGATTTTGAAATTTGTCAAAAAAAAATCTGTCTCTTTTTCCTGACCCGGACCTTATGTGAAAATTGAGAAAATCTGAAAAGTAACGAAAAAAAATCAGACCAATTTTTTTTCACTTTTTTTGCCATAGTTTATGCATTTCACATGTCTAGATCTGAAATAAAAATAATTTGGACAATAATTGACAGATTTTGAAATTTGTCAAAAAATCTGTCTTTTTCCTGACTCCGGACCTTATGTGAAAACTGAGAAAATCTGAAAAGTATGAAAAAAAATCAGACCAATTTTTTTTTTTTTTTTTTTGCCATAGTTTATGCATTTCACATGTCTAGATCTGAAATAAAAAATAATTTGGACAATAATTGACAGATTTTGAAATTTGTCAAAAAATCTGTCTTTTTCCTGACTCCGGACCTTATGTGAAAACTGAGAAAATCTGAAAAGTACGAAAAAATCAGACCAATTTTTTTTCACTTTTTTTTGCCATAGTTAATGCATTTCACAAGTCTAGAAGTGAAATAAAAATAATTTGGACAATAATTGACAGATTTTGAAATTTGTCAAAAAATCTGTCTCTGACCCTGACCTTATGTGAAAATTGAGAAAATCTGAAAAGTAATGAAAAAAATCAGACCAATTTTTTTTTTCACTTTTTTTTTGCCATAGTTTATGCATTTCACATGTCTAGATCTGAAATAAAAAATAATTTGGACAATAATTGACAGATTTTGAAATTTGTCAAAAAATCTGTCTTTTTCCTGACCCCGGACCTTATGTGAAAACTGAGAAAATCTGAAAAGTACGGAAAAAAATCAGACCATTTTTTTTTTTTCACTTTTTTTGCCATAGTTAATGCATTTCACATGTCTAGAAGTGAAATAAAAAATAATTTGGACAATATCTGACAGATTTTGAAATTTGTTAAAAAATCTGTCTTTTTTCCTGACCCCTGACCTTATGTGAAAACTGAGAAAATCTGAAAAAAAGTGAAAAAAAAATCAGACCAATTTTTTTTTTTCACTTTTTTGCCATAGTTTATGCATTTCACATGTCTAGAAGTGAAATAAAAAATAATTTGGACAATAATTGACAGATTTTGAAATTTGTCAAAAAATCTGTCTTTTCCTGACCCCTGACCTTATGTGAAAATTGAGAAAATCTGAAAAGTAAGGAAAAAATCAGACCAATTTTTTTTTTTTCACTTTTTTTTGCCATAGTTTATGCATTTCACATGTCTAGATCTGAAATAAAAAATAATTTGGACAATAATTGACAGATTTTGAAATTTGTCAAAAAATCTGTCTCTTTCCTGACCGGACCTTATGTGAAAACTGAGAAAATCTGAAAAGTACGGAAAAAATCAGACCAATTTTTTTTCTCTTTTTTTGCCATAGTTAATGCATTTCACATGTCTAGAAGTGAAATAAAAATAATTTGGACAATAATTGACAGATTTTGAAATTTGTCAAAAATCTGTCTTTTTTCCTGACTCCGGACCTTATGTGAAAACTGAGAAAATCTGAAAAGTACGGAAAAAATCAGACCAATTTTTTTTTCACTTTTTTGCCATAGTTTATGCATTTCACATGTCTAGATCTGAAATAAAAATAATTTGGACAATAATTGACAGATTTTGAAATTTGTCAAAAATCTGTCTTTCTTTCTGACTCCGGACCTTATGTGAAAACTGATAAAATCTGAAAAGTACGAAAAAAAATCAGAATTTTTTTTTTCACTTTTTTGCCATAGTTTAATGCATTTCACATGTCTAGAAGTGAATAAAAAAAATAATTTGGACAATATCTGATAGATTTTGAAATTTGTCAAAAAATCTGTCTCTCTCTTCCCGGACCTTATGTGAAAATTGAGAAAATCTGAAAAGTAACGGAAAAAAATCAGACCAATTTTTTTTCACTTTTTTTGCCATAGTTTATGCATTTCACATGTCTAGATCTGAAATAAAAAAATAATTTGGACAATAATTGACAGATTTTGAAATTTGTCAAAAAATCTGTCTTTTTTCCTGACCCGGACCTTATGTGAAAATTGAGAAAATCTGAAAAGTCTGAAAAAAAATCAGACCAATTTTTTTTTTTTCACTTTTTTTGCCATAGTTTATGCATTTCACATGTCTAGATCTGAAATAAAAAAAATAATTTGGACAATAATTGACAGATTTTGAAATTTGTCAAAAAATCTTTTTTCCTGACCCCTGACCTTATGTGAAAACTGAGAAAATCTGAAAGTACGAAAAAAAATCAGACCAATTTTTTTTTTTCACTTTTTTTTGCCATAGTTCATGCATTTCACATGTCTAGAAGTGAAATAAAAAAATAATTTGGACAATAATTGACAGATTTTGAAATTTGTCAAAAAATCTGTCTTTTTTCCTGACCCGGACCTTATGTGAAAATTGAGAAAATCTGAAAAGTACGGAAAAAATCAGACCAATTTTTTTTTTCACTTTTTGCCATAGTTTATGCATTTCACATGTCTAGATCTGAAATAAAAATAATTTGGACAATAATTGACAGATTTTGAAATTTGTCAAAAATCTGTCTTTTTCCTGACCCCGGACCTTATGTGAAAACTGAGAAAATCTGAAAAGTGCACGAAAAAAAAATCAGATGCATTTCACATGTCTAGACTGAAATAAAAAATAATTTGGACAATAATTGACAAAATTTGTCAAAAAAACCCGGACCTTATGTGAAAACTAAGAAAATCTGAAAAGTCTGGAAAAAAATCAGACCATTTTTTTTTCTTTTTTGCCATAGTTCATGCATTTCACAATGTCTAGAAGTGAAATAAAAAATAATTTGGACAATATCTGACAGATTTTGAAATTTGTCAAAAAATCTGTCTCTTTTTTCCTGACCCCGGACCTTATGTGAAAACTGAGAAAATCTGAAAAGTACGGAAAAAAATCAGACCAATTTTTTTTTTTCTTTTTTTGCCATAGTTTATGCATTTCACATGTCTAGAATGAAATAAAAAATAATTTGGACAATAATTGACAGATTTTGAAATTTGTCAAAAAAATCTGTCTTTTTCCTGACCCCGGACCTTATGTGAAAATTGAGAAAATCTGAAAAGTACGGAAAAAAATCAGACCAATTTTTTTTTTTCACTTTTTTTGCCATAGTTTATGCATTTCACATGTCTAGATCTGAAATAAAAAATAATTTGGACAATAATTGACAGATTTTGAAATTTGTCAAAAAATCTGTCTTTTTTCCTGACTCCGGACCTTATGTGAAAACTGAGAAAATCTGAAAAGTAAAAAAAAATCAGACCAATTTTTTTTTTTTCTTTTTTTTGCCATAGTTAATGCATTTCACATGTCTAGAAGTGAAAATAAAAATAATTTGGACAATATCTGACAGATTTTGAAATTTGTCAAAAAAATCTGTCTTTTTTCCTGACTCCGGACCTTATGTGAAAATTGAAGAAAATCTGAAAAGTACGGAAAAAAATCAGACCAATTTTTTTTTCACTTTTTTTGCCATAGTTTATGCATTTCACATGTCTAGATCTGAAATAAAAATAATTTGGACAATAATTGACAGATTTTGAAATTTGTCAAAAAATCTGTCTCTCGTCCTGACGGTGAAAATTGAGAAAATCTGAAAAGTACGGAAAAAATCAGACCAATTTTTTTTTCACTTTTTTTTGCCATAGTTTATGCATTTCACATGTCTAGATCTGAAATAAAAATAATTTGGACAATAATTGACAGATTTTGAAATTTGTCAAAATCTGTCTCTTTTTCCTGACTCCTGACCTTATGAAAATTGAGAAAATCTGAAAAGTACGGAAAAAATCAGAACAATTTTTTTTTCACTTTTTTTGCCATAGTTTATGCATTTCACATGTCTAGATCTGAAATAAAAAAAATAATTTGGACAATAATTGACAGATTTTGAAATTTGTAAAAAAAAATCTGTCTTTTTTCCTGACTCCGGACCTTATGTGAAAACTGAGAAAATCTGAAAAAGTGAAAAAAAAATCAGAACAATTTTTTTTTTTTCACTTTTTTTTGCCATAGTTAATGCATTTCACAAGTCTAGAAGTGAAAAAAAAAAATAATTTGGACAATATCTGACAGATTTTGAAATTTGTTAAAAAATCTGTCTTTCCTCCTGACCCGGACCTTATGTGAAAACTGAGAAAATCTGAAAAGTACGGAAAAAACAGACCAATTTTTTTTTCACTTTTTTGCCATAGTTTATGCATTTCACATGTCTAGATCTGAAATAAAAATAATTTGGACAATAATTGACAGATTTTGAAATTTGTCAAAAAATCTGTCGCTTTTCCTGACTCCGGACCTTATGTGAAAACTGAGAAAATCTGAAAAGTACGAAAAAAAAATCAGACCAATTTTTTTTTTCTTTTTTTTTGCCATAGTTAATGCATTTCACATGTCTAGATATGAAATAAAAAATAATTTGGACAATATCTGACAGATTTTGAAATTTGCCAAAAAATCTGTCTTTTTTCCTGACTCCGGACCTTATGTGAAAACTGAGAAAATCTGAAAAGTACGAAAAAAAATCAGACATTTTTTTTTTAACTTTTTTTTTGCCATAGTTTATGCATTTCACATGTCTAGAAGTGAAATAAAAAATAATTTGGACAATAATTGACAGATTTTGAAATTTGTCAAAAAAAAATCTGTCTTTTCTGTCCTGACCTTATGTGAAAATTGAGAAAATCTGAAAAGTCGGAAAAAATCAGACCAATTTTTTTTTCACTTTTTTGCCATAGTTTATGCATTTCACATGTCTAGATCTGAAATAAAAATAATTTGGACAATAATTGACAGATTTTGAAATTTGTCAAAAAATCTGTCTCTTTTCCTGACCCGGACCTTATGTGAAAACTGAGAAAATCTGAAAAGTACGAAAAAAATCAGACCAATTTTTTTTTCACTTTTTTTGCCATAGTTAATGCATTTCACAAGTCTAGAAGTGAAATAAAAAATAATTTGGACAATATCTGACAGATTTTGAAATTTGTCAAAAAATCTGTCTCTTTTCCTGACCCCGGACCTTATGTGAAAACTGAGAAAATCTGAAAAAAGTACGGAAAAAATCAGACAATTTTTTTTTCACTTTTTTTGCCATAGTTTATGCATTTCACATGTCTAGATCTGAAATAAAAATAATTTGGACAATAATTGACAGATTTTGAAATTTTTTCAAAAATCTGTCTTTTTTCCTGACTCCGGACCTTATGTGAAAACTGAGAAAATCTGAAAAGTACGGAAAAAATCAGACCAATTTTTTTTTTCACTTTTTTTTGCCATAGTTTATGCATTTCACATGTCTAGATATGAAATAAAAAATAATTTGGACAATATCTGACAGATTTTGAAATTTGTTAAAAAAATCTGTCTTTTTCTGACCCCTGACCTTATGTGAAAATTGAGAAAATCTGAAAAGTCACGGAAAAAAAATCAGACCAATTTTTTTTTTTTCACTTTTTTTGCCATAGTTTATGCATTTCACATGTCTAGATCTGAAATAAAAATAATTTGGACAATAATTGACAGATTTTGAAATTTGTCAAAAAATCTGTCTTTTTCCTGACCCCGGACCTTATGTGAAAATTGAGAAAATCTGAAAAGTCACGAAAAAAAAAGACCAATTTTTTTTTCACTTTTTTTGCCATAGTTCATGCATTTCACATGTCTAGATCTGAAATAAAAATAATTTGGACAATAATTGACAGATTTTGAAATTTGTCAAAAATCTGTCTTTTTTTCCTGTCCGGACCTTATGTGAATTTTGAGAAAATCTGAAAAGTCGGAAAAAAATCAGACCAATTTTTTTTTCTTTTTTTGCCATAGTTAATGCATTTTCACATGTCTAGAAGTGAAATAAAAAATAATTTGGACAATAATTGACAGATTTTGAAATTTGTCAAAAAATCTGTCTTTTCCTGACCCGGACCTTATGTGAAAACTGAGAAAATCTGAAAAGTACGAAAAAAATCAGACCATTTTTTTTTTTCACTTTTTTTTGCCATAGTTTATGCATTTCACATGTCTAGATCTGAAATAAAAATAATTTGGACAATAATTGACAGATTTTGAAATTTGTTAAAAAAATCTGTCTTTTTCCTGACTCGGACCTTATGTGAAAACTGAGAAAATCTGAAAAGTCTGAAAAAATCAGACCAATTTTTTTTTCACTTTTTTTGCCATAGTTAATGCATTTCACATGTCTAGAAGTGAAATAAAAAATAATTTGGACAATATCTGACAGATTTTGAAATTTGTTAAAAAATCTGTCTCTTTTTCCTGACCCCGGACCTTATGTGAAAACTGAGAAAATCTGAAAAGTACGGAAAAAAATCAGACCAATTTTTTTCACTTTTTTTTGCCATAGTTTATGCATTTCACATGTCTAGATCTGAAATAAAAATAATTTGGACAATAATTGACAGATTTTGAAATTTGTCAAAAATCTGTCTCGTCCTGACCTTATGAAAATTGAGAAAATCTGAAAAGTGAAAAAAAAATCAGACCAATTTTTTTTCACTTTTTTTGCCATAGTTTATGCATTTCACATGTCTAGATCTGAAATAAAAATAATTTGGACAATAATTGACAGATTTTGAAATTTGTCAAAAATCTGTTTTTTTTCTGACTCCGGACCTTATGTGAAAACTGAGAAAATCTGAAAAGTCTGAAAAAAAAATCAGACCAATTTTTTTTCACTTTTTTTGCCATAGTTAATGCATTTCACATGTCTAGAAGTGAAATAAAAATAATTTGGACAATAATTGACAGATTTTGAAATTTGTTAAAAAAAAATCTGTCTCTCGTCCGGACCTTATGTGAAAATTGAGAAAATCTGAAAAGTACGGAAAAAATCAGACCATTTTTTTTTTTTTTCACTTTTTTTGCCATAGTTTATGCATTTCACATGTCTAGATCTGAAATAAAAAAATAATTTGGACAATAATTGACAGATTTTGAAATTTGTCAAAAAATCTGTCTTTTTTCCTGACTCCGGACCTTATGTGAAAACTGAGAAAATCTGAAAAAGTACGAAAAAAAATCAGACCAATTTTTTTTTTTCACTTTTTTTGCCATAGTTAATGCATTTCACAAGTCTAGAAGTGAAATAAAAAAATAATTTGGACAATAATTGACAGATTTTGAAATTTGTCAAAAAATCTGTCTTTTTCCTGACCCCGGACCTTATGTGAAAATTGAGAAAATCTGAAAAAAAGTCACGGAAAAAAATCAGACCATTTTTTTTTTTCACTTTTTTTTTGCCATAGTTTATGCATTTCACATGTCTAGATCTGAAATAAAAATAATTTGGACAATAATTGACAGATTTTGAAATTTGTCAAAAATCTGTTTTTTCCTCTCCGGACCTTATGTGAAAAATTGAGAAAATCTGAAAAGTAACGGAAAAAAATCAGACCAATTTTTTTTTCACTTTTTTTTTGCCATAGTTAATGCATTTCACATGTCTAGAAGTGAAATAAAAATAATTTGGACAATAATTGACAGATTTTGAAATTTGTCAAAAAATCTGTCTCTCGTCCTGACCGTGAAAATTGAGAAAATCTGAAAAGTACGGAAAAAATCAGACCAATTTTTTTTTCACTTTTTTTGCCATAGTTTATGCATTTCACATGTCTAGATCTGAAATAAAAATAATTTGGACAATAATTGACAGATTTTGAAATTTGTCAAAAATCTGTCTTTTTTCCTGACTCCGGACCTTATGTGAAAACTGAGAAAATCTGAAAAGTACGAAAAAAATCAGAACAATTTTTTTCACTTTTTTGCCATAGTTAATGCATTTCACAAGTCTAGAAGTGAAATAAAAAATAATTTGGACATTATCTGACAGATTTTGAAATTTGCCAAAAAATCTGTCTCTCGTCCTGACGGTGAAAACTAAGAAAATCTGAAAAGTACGGAAAAAATCAGACCAATTTTTTTTTCACTTTTTTTGCCATAGTTTATGCATTTCACATGGCTAGAAGTGAAATAAAAAACAATTTGGACAATATCTGACAGATTTTGAAATTTGTCAAAAATCTGTCTTTTTTCCTGACTCCGGACCTTATGTGAAAACTGAGAAAATCTGAAAAGTACGAAAAAAATCAGACCAATTTTTTTTCACTTTTTTTGCCATAGTTCATGCATTTCACATGGCTAGAAGTGAAATAAAAATAATTTGGACAATATCTGACAGATTTTGAAATTTGTTAAAAAATCTGTCTCTTATCCTGACCCCGGACGTTATGTGAAAACTAAGAAAATCTGAAAAGTACGGAAAAAATCAGACCAATTTTTTTTTCACTTTTTTTGCCATAGTTAATGAATTTCACAAGTCTAGAAGTGAAATAAAAAATAATTTAGACAATATCTGACAAATTTTGAAATTTGTTAAAAAATCTGTCTCTTATCCTGACCCCGGACCTTATGTGAAAACTGAGAAAATCTGAAAAGTACGGAAAAAATCAGACCAATTTTTTTTATCTTTTTTTCCATAGTTTATGCATTTCACATGTCTAGATCTGAAATAAAAGTAATTTGGACAATAATTGACAGATTTTGAAATTTGTCAAAAATCTGTCTTTTTTCCTGACTCCGGACCTTATGTGAAAACTGAGAAAATCTGAAAAGTACGAAAAAAATCAGACCAATTTTTTTTTTCACTTTTTTGCCATAGTTTATGCATTTCACATGTCGAGATATGAAATAAAAAATAATTTGGACAATATCTGACAGATTTTGAAATTTGTCAAAAAATCTGTCTCTCGTCCTGACCGCGAAAATTGAGAAAATCTGAAAAGTACGGAAAAAATCAGACCAATTTTTTTTTTTCACTTTTTTTGCCATAGTTTATGCATTTCACATGTCTAGATCTGAAATAAAAATAATTTAGACAATAATTGACAGATTTTGAAATTTGTCAAAAATCTGTCTTTTTTCTGACCCTGACCTTATGTGAAAATTGAGAAAATCTGAAAAGTACGAAAAAAATCAGAAATTTTTTTTCACTTTTTTGCCATTGTTAATGCATTTCACAAGTCTAGAAGTGAAATAAAAATAATTTGGACAATAATTGACAGATTTTGAAATTTGTCAAAAAATCTGTCTCTCGTCCTGACCAAAATTGAAAATTGTGAAAACTGAAAATCTGAAAAGTACGGAAAAAAAAATCAGACCAATTTTTTTTCACTTTTTTTTTGCCATAGTTTATGCATTTCACATGTCTAGATCTGAAATAAAAAATAATTTGGACAATAATTGACAGATTTTGAAATTTGTCAAAAAATCTGTCTTTTTTTCCTGACTCGGACCTTATGTGAAAACTGAGAAAATCTGAAAAGTCGAAAAAAAAATCAGAACAATTTTTTTTTCTTTTTTTTGCCATAGTTAATGCATTTCACAAGTCTAGAAGTGAAATAAAAAATAATTTGGACAATATCTGACAGATTTTGAAATTTGTTAAAAAATCTGTCTCTTATTTTGACCCCGGACCTTATGTGAAAACTGAGAAAATCTGAAAAGTACGGAAAAAATCAGACCAATTTTTTTTTTCACTTTTTTTGCCATAGTTTATGCATTTCACATGTCGAGATATGAAATAAAAAATAATTTGGACAATATCTGACAGATTTTGAAATTTGCCAAAAAAAATCTGTCTCTCGTCCTGATGTGAAAATTGAGAAAATCTGAAAGTACGGAAAAAATCAGACCAATTTTTTTTTTTTTTTTTTCCATAGTTTATGCATTTCACATGTCTAGATCTGAAATAAAAATAATTTGGACAATAATTGACAAATTTTGAAATTTGTCAAAAAAAAAATCTTGTCTCGTCCTGACCGCGAAAATTGAGAAAATCTGAAAAGTCTGAAAAAAATCAGAAATCTTTTTTCACTTTTTTGCCATAGTTAATGCATTTCACAAGTCTAGAAGTGAAATAAAAATAATTTGGACAATAATTGACAGATTTTGAAATTTGTCAAAAAATCTGTCTCTCGTCCTGACCTTATGTGAAAATTGAGAAAATCTGAGAAAATCTGAAAAAAAAAAAAAAATCAGAACAATTTTTTTTTTTCACTTTTTTTGCCATTGTTAATGCATTTCACAAGTCTAGAAGTGAAATAAAAATAATTTGGACAATAATTGACAGATTTTGAAATTTTAAAAAAAATCTGTCTCTGACCCTGACCTTATGTGAAAATTGAGAAAATCTGAAAAGTACGGGAAAAAAATCAGAACAATTTTTTTTTTTTCTTTTTTTGCCATAGTTTATGCATTTCACATGTCTAGATCTGAAATAAAAATAATTTGGACAATAATTGACAGATTTTGAAATTTGTCAAAAATCTGTTGCTTTTCCTGACTCCGGACCTTATGAAAAAACTGAGAAAATCTGAAAAGTACGAAAAAAATCAGAACAATTTTTTTCACTTTTTTGCCATAGTTAATGCATTTCACAAGTCTAGAAGTGAAATAAAAAATAATTTGGACAATATCTGACAGATTTTGAAATTTGTTAAAAAATCTGTCTCTTATTTTGACCCCGGACCTTATGTGAAAACTGAGAAAATCTGAAAAGTACGGAAAAAATCAGACCAATTTTTTTTTCACTTTTTTGCCATAGTTTATGCATTTCACATGTCGAGATATGAAATAAAAAATAATTTGGACAATATCTGACAGATTTTGAAATTTGCCAAAAAATCTGTCTCTCGTCCTGACTGTGAAAATTGAGAAAATCTGAAAAGTACGGAAAAAATCAGACCAATTTTTTTAAACTTTTTTTTCCATAGTTTTATGCATTTCACATGTCTAGATCTGAAATAAAAATAATTTGGACAATAATTGACAAATTTTGAAATTTGTCAAAAAATCTGTCTCTCGTCCTGACCGCGAAAATTGAGAAAATCTGAAAAGTACGAAAAAAATCAGAAATTTTTTTTCACTTTTTTGCCATTGTTAATGCATTTCACAAGTCTAGAAGTGAAATAAAAATAATTTGGACAATAATTGACAGATTTTGAAATTTGTCAAAAAATCTGTCTCTCGTCCTGACCGCGAAAATTGAGAAAATCTGAAAAGTACGAAAAAAATCAGACCATTTTTTTTCACTTTTTTGCCATAGTTAATGCATTTCACAAGTCTAGAAGTGAAATAAAAATAATTTGGACAATAATTGACAGATTTTGAAATTTGTCAAAAATCTGTCTTTTATCTGACCCCTGACCTTATGTGAAAATTGAGAAAATCTGAAAAGTACGGAAAAAAATCAGAACAATTTTTTTTTTTTTTTTGCCATAGTTTATGCATTTCACATGTCTAGATCTGAAATAAAAATAATTTGGACAATAATTGACAGATTTTGAAATTTGTCAAAAATCTGTCTTTTTTCCTGACTCCGGACCTTATGTGAAAACTGAGAAAATCTGAAAAGTACGAAAAAAATCAGAACAATTTTTTTCACTTTTTTGCCATAGTTAATGCATTTCACAAGTCTAGAAGTGAAATAAAAAATAATTTGGACAATATCTGACAGATTTTGAAATTTGTTAAAAAATCTGTCTCTTATTTTGACCCCGGACCTTATGTGAAAACTGAGAAAATCTGAAAAGTACGGAAAAAATCAGACCAATTTTTTTTTCACTTTTTTGCCATAGTTTATGCATTTCACATGTCTAGATCTGAAATAAAAATAATTTGGACAATATCTGACAGATTTTGAAATTTGCCAAAAAATCTGTCTCTCGTCCTGACGGTGAAAATTGAGAAAATCTGAAAAAATCTGAAAAAATCAAAAAATCAGACCAATTTTTTTTTTTTTTTTTTTTTCCATAGTTTATGCATTTCACATGTCTAGATCTGAAATAAAAATAATTTGGACAATAATTGACAGATTTTGAAATTTGTCAAAAATCTCTCTTTTTCCTGTCCGGACCTTATGTGAAAACTGAGAAAATCTGAAAAGTCTGAAAAAAAAAAATCAGACCAATTTTTTTTTTTTCACTTTTTTTGCCATAGTTAATGCATTTCACATGTCTAGAAGTGAAATAAAAATAATTTGGACAATAATTGACAGATTTTGAAATTTGTCAAAAAATCTGTCTCTTTTCCTGACCCGGACCTTATGTGAAAACTGAGAAAATCTGAAAAGTACGAAAAAAAAATCAGACCAATTTTTTTTTTTTTTTTTTTTGCCATAGTTAATGCATTTCACAAGTCTAGAAGTGAAATAAAAATAATTTGGACAATAATTGACAGATTTTGAAATTTGTCAAAAAATCTGTCTCTCGTCCCGGACCTTATGTGAAAATTGAGAAAATCTGAAAAGTACGGAAAAAAATCAGACCAATTTTTTTTTTTTCACTTTTTTTGCCATAGTTTATGCATTTCACATGTCTAGATCTGAAATAAAAATAATTTGGACAATAATTGACAGATTTTGAAATTTGTCAAAAAAATGTCTCTTTTCCTGACTCCGGACCTTATGTGAAAACTGAGAAAATCTGAAAAGTACGGAAAAAATCAGACCAATTTTTTTTTTTTTTCACTTTTTTGCCATAGTTTAATGCATTTCACATGTCTAGATCTGAAATAAAAATAATTTGGACAATAATTGACAGATTTTGAAATTTGTCAAAAAAATCTGTCTCTTTTCCTGACCCGGACCTTATGTGAAAAACTGAGAAAATCTGAAAAGTACGAACGAAAAAAATCAGACCAATTTTTTTTTTCTTTTTTTGCCATAGTTTATGCATTTCACATGTCTAGATCTGAAATAAAAAAATAATTTGGACAATAATTGACAGATTTTGAAATTTGTCAAAAAATCTGTCTCTTTTCCTGACCCCGGACCTTATGTGAAAACTGAGAAAATCTGAAAGTACGGAAAAAATCAGACCAATTTTTTTTTTCACTTTTTTTTGCCATAGTTTATGCATTTCACATGTCTAGAAGTGAAATAAAAATAATTTGGACAATAATTGACAGATTTTGAAATTTGTCAAAAAATCTGTCTTTTTCTGACCCTGACCTTATGTGAAAATTGAGAAAATCTGAAAAAAGTACGGAAAAAATCAGACCATTTTTTTTTCACTTTTTGCCATAGTTTATGCATTTCACATGTCTAGATCTGAAATAAAAATAATTTGGACAATAATTGACAGATTTTGAAATTTGTCAAAAAAAATCTGTCTTTTCCTGACCCCGGACCTTATGTGAAAACTGAGAAAATCTGAAAAGTAACGAAAAAAAAAATCAGAATTTTTTTTTTTTCACTTTTTTTTGCCATAGTTAATGCATTTCACAAGTCTAGAAGTGAAATAAAAAATAATTTGGACAATAATTGACAGATTTTGAAATTTGTCAAAAAAAATCTTTTTCCTCGTCCTGATGTGAAAATTGAGAAAATCTGAAAAGTACGGAAAAAATCAGACCAATTTTTTTTTCACTTTTTTTGCCATAGTTTATGCATTTCACATGTCTAGATCTGAAATAAAAATAATTTGGACAATAATTGACAGATTTTGAAATTTGTCAAAAAAATCTGTTTTTTCCTGACTCCGGACCTTATGTGAAAACTGAGAAAATCTGAAAAGTCTGAAAAAAAATCAGACCAATTTTTTTTTTTTTTTTTTTTTGCCATAGTTCATGCATTTCACATGTCTAGATCTGAAATAAAAAATAATTTGGACAATATCTGACAGATTTTGAAATTTGTTAAAAAATCTGTCTTTTTATCCTGACCCCGGACCTTATGTGAAAACTGAGAAAATCTGAAAAGTAACGAAAAAAAATCAGACCAATTTTTTTTTCACTTTTTTGCCATAGTTAATGCATTTCACAAGTCTAGAAGTGAAATAAAAAATAATTTGGACAATATCTGACAAATTTTGAAATTTGTTAAAAAATCTGTCTCTTATCCTGACCCCGGACCTTATGTGAAAACTGAGAAAATCTGAAAAGTACGGAAAAAATCAGACCAATTTTTTTTTTCACTTTTTTGCCATAGTTTATGCATTTCACATGTCTAGATCTGAAATAAAAATAATTTGGACAATATTGACAGATTTTGAAATTTGTAAAAAAATCTGTCTTTTCCTGACCCCGGACCTTATGTGAAAACTGAGAAAATCTGAAAAGTACGGAAAAAATCAGACCAATTTTTTTTTTTTTTTTGCCATAGTTTATGCATTTCACATGTCGAGATATGAAATAAAAAATAATTTGGACAATATCTGACAGATTTTTGAAATTTGTAAAAAAAATCTGTCTTTTCCTGACCCCGGTGAAAATTGAGAAAATCTGAAAAGTGAAAAGGAAAAAATCAGACCAATTTTTTTTTTTTTTTTTTTTCCATAGTTTATGCATTTCACATGTCTAGATCTGAAATAAAAATAATTTGGACAATAATTGACAGATTTTGAAATTTGTCAAAAAATCTGTCTTTTTTTCCTGACCCCGGACCTTATGTGAAAACTGATAAAATCTGAAAAGTACGAAAAAAATCAGAAATTTTTTTTTTCACTTTTTTTGCCATAGTTAATGCATTTCACATGTCTAGAAGTGAAATAAAAAAATAATTTGGACAATAATTGACAGATTTTGAAATTTGTTAAAAATCTGTCTCT
>NW_025962388.1:34705-49955 GCF_017589495.1 Alosa alosa
TGAGAAAATCTGAAAAGTACGAAAAAATCAGACCAATTTTTTTTCACTTTTTGCCATAGATTATGCATTTCACATGTCTAGATCTGAAATAAAAATAATTTGGACAATAATTGACAGATTTTGAAATTTGTCAAAATCTGTCTTTTTCCTGACCCGGACCTTATGTGAAAACTGAGAAAATCTGAAAAGTACGGAAAAAATCAGACCAATTTTTTTTTCACTTTTTTTTGCCATAGTTTATGCATTTCACATGTCTAGATCTGAAATAAAAATAATTTGGACAATATCTGACAGATTTTGAAATTTGTCCAAAAATCTGTCTTTTTTCCTGACCCCGGACCTTATGTGAAAACTGAGAAAATCTGAAAAGTACGGAAAAAATCAGACCAAATTTTTTTCACTTTTTTGCCATAGTTTATGCATTTCACATGTCGAGATATGAAATAAAAAATAATTTGGACAATATTTGACAGATTTTGAAATTTGTCAAAAAAATCTGTCTTTTTTCCTGACCCCGGACCTTATGTGAAAACTGAGAAAATCTGAAAAGTAATGAAAAAAAAATCAGACCAATTTTTTTTTTTTTTTTTTTTGCCATAGTTCATGCATTTCACATGTCTAGAAGTGAAATAAAAATAATTTGGACAATAATTGACAGATTTTGAAATTTGTCAAAAAATCTGTCTCTCGTCCTGACCGTGAAAATTGAGAAAATCTGAAAAGTACGGAAAAAATCAGACCAATTTTTTTTTCACTTTTTTGCCATAGTTTATGCATTTCACATGTCTAGATCTGAAATAAAAATAATTTGGACAATAATTGACAGATTTTGAAATTTGTCAAAAATCTGTCTTTTTTTCCTGACCCCGGACCTTATGTGAAAACTGAGAAAATCTGAAAAGTACGGAAAAAATCAGACCAATTTTTTTTTCACTTTTTTGCCATAGTTTATGCATTTCACATGTCTAGATCTGAAATAAAAAATAATTTGGACAATAATTGACAGATTTTGAAATTTTTTCAAAAATCTGTCTTTTCCTGACCCGGACCTTATGTGAAAACTGAGAAAATCTGAAAAGTAATTAAAAAAAAATCAGACCAATTTTTTTTTTTCACTTTTTTGCCATAGTTTATGCATTTCACATGTCTAGATCTGAAATAAAAATAATTTGGACAATAATTGACAGATTTTGAAATTTGTCAAAAATCTCTGTCTTTTCCCTCCGGACCTTATGTGAAAATTGAGAAAATCTGAAAAGTACGGAAAAATCAGACCAATTTTTTTTTCACTTTTTTGCCATAGTTTATGCATTTCACATGTCTAGATCTGAAATAAAAATAATTTGGACAATATTGACAGATTTTGAAATTTGTCAAAAAAATCTGTCTCTTTCCTGACCGGACCTTGAAAATTGAGAAAATCTGAAAAGTAACGGAAAAAATCAGACCAATTTTTTTTTTTTTTTTTTGCCATAGTTTATGCATTTCACATGTCTAGATCTGAAATAAAAATAATTTGGACAATAATTGACAGATTTTGAAATTTGTCAAAAATCTGTCTTTTTCCTGTCCTGACCTTATGTGAAAATTGAGAAAATCTGAAAAGTACGGAAAAAATCAGACCAATTTTTTTTTTCACTTTTTTTGCCATAGTTTATGCATTTCACATGTCTAGATCTGAAATAAAAATAATTTGGACAATAATTGACAGATTTTGAAATTTGTCAAAAAATCTGTCTTTTTCCTGACTCCGGACCTTATGTGAAAACTGAGAAAATCTGAAAAGTCTGAAAAAAAATCAGACCATTTTTTTTTCACTTTTTTGCCATAGTTAATGCATTTCACAAGTCTAGAAGTGAAATAAAAATAATTTGGACAATAATTGACAGATTTTGAAATTTGTCAAAAAATCTGTCTTTTTTCCTGACCCCGACCTTATGTGAAAACTGAAAATCTGAAAAGTAGAAAAAAAATCAGAACATTTTTTTTTTTTCACTTTTTTGCCATAGTTAATGCATTTCACAAGTCTAGAAGTGAAATAAAAAATAATTTGGACAATATCTGACAGATTTTGAAATTTGTTAAAAAATCTGTCTCTTATTTTGACCCCGGACCTTATGTGAAAACTGAGAAAATCTGAAAAGTAATGAAAAAAATCAGACCAATTTTTTTTCACTTTTTTTTGCCATAGTTTATGCATTTCACATGTCTAGATCTGAAATAAAAAATAATTTGGACAATATCTGACAGATTTTGAAATTTGTTAAAAAATCTGTCTTTTCTTATTTTGACCCCGGACCTTATGTGAAAACTGAGAAAATCTGAAAAGTACGGAAAAAATCAGACCAATTTTTTTTTTTTTTTTTTTTGCCATAGTTTATGCATTTCACATGTCTAGATCTGAAATAAAAATAATTTGGACAATAATTGACAGATTTTGAAATTTGTCAAAAAATCTGTCTCTTTTTCCTGACCTTATGTGAAAATTGAGAAAATCTGAAAAGTGGAAAAAAATCAGACCAATTTTTTTTTCACTTTTTTTGCCATAGTTTATGCATTTCACATGTCTAGATCTGAAATAAAAATAATTTGGACAATAATTGACAGATTTTGAAATTTTTTCAAAAATCTGTCTTTTTTCCTGACTCCGGACCTTATGTGAAAACTGAGAAAATCTGAAAAGTACGAAAAAAATCAGAACAATTTTTTTTTCACTTTTTTGCCATAGTTTATGCATTTCACATGTCTAGATCTGAAATAAAAATAATTTGGACAATAATTGACAGATTTTGAAATTTGTCAAAAATCTGTCTTTTTTCCTGACCCGGACCTTATGTGAAAATTGAGAAAATCTGAAAAGTAGCAAAAAAAAATCAGACCAATTTTTTTTCACTTTTTTGCCATAGTTAATGCATTTCACAAGTCTAGAAGTGAAATAAAAAATAATTTGGACAATATCTGACAGATTTTGAAATTTGTTAAAAAATCTGTCTCTTATTTTGACCCCGGACCTTATGTGAAAACTGAGAAAATCTGAAAAGTACGAAAAAAATCAGACCAATTTTTTTTTCACTTTTTTGCCATAGTTTATGCATTTCACATGTCTAGATCTGAAATAAAAAATAATTTGGACAATAATTGACAGATTTTGAAATTTGTCAAAAAATCTGTCTTTTTCCTGACCCGGACCTTATGTGAAAACTGAGAAAATCTGAAAAGTACGGAAAAAAATCAGACCAAATTTTTTTTTCACTTTTTGCCATAGTTTATGCATTTCACATGTCTAGATCTGAAATAAAAATAATTTGGACAATAATTGACAGATTTTGAAATTTGTCAAAAAAATCTGTCTCTTTTTCCTGACCCGGACCTTATGTTGAGAAAATCTGAAAAGTACGGAAAAAATCAGACCAATTTTTTTTTCACTTTTTGCCATAGTTTATGCATTTCACATGTCTAGATCTGAAATAAAAATAATTTGGACAATAATTGACAGATTTTGAAATTTGTCAAAAAATCTGTCTTTTTCCTGACTCCGGACCTTATGTGAAAATTGAGAAAATCTGAAAAGTCACGGAAAAAAAAATCAGACCATTTTTTTTTTCACTTTTTTTGCCATAGTTTATGCATTTCACATGTCTAGATCTGAAATAAAAATAATTTGGACAATAATTGACAGATTTTGAAATTTGTCAAAAAATCTGTCTTTTTCCTGACTCCGGACCTTATGTGAAAACTGAGAAAATCTGAAAAGTAATGAAAAAAATCAGACCAATTTTTTTTTTTTTTTTTTTTGCCATAGTTTATGCATTTCACATGTCTAGATCTGAAATAAAAATAATTTGGACAATAATTGACAGATTTTGAAATTTGTCAAAAAAATCTGTCTTTTTTCCTGTCCTGACCTTATGTGAAAATTGAGAAAATCTGAAAAGTACGAAAAAAAAATCAGACCAATTTTTTTTTTCACTTTTTTGCCATAGTTTATGCATTTCACATGTCTAGATCTGAAATAAAAATAATTTGGACAATATCTGACAGATTTTGAAATTTGTTAAAAAATCTTTTTCTTATCTTGACCCCGGTCCTTATGTGACAACTGAGAAAATCTGAAAAGTACGAAAAAAATCAGACCAATTTTTTTTTCTTTTTTTGCCATAGTTCATGCATTTCACATGGCTAGAAGTGAAATAAAAATAATTTGGACAATAATTGACAGATTTTGAAATTTGTTAAAAAATCTGTCTTTTATTTTGACCCCGGACCTTATGTGAAAACTGAGAAAATCTGAAAAGTAACGGAAAAAAAATCAGACCAATTTTTTTTTTCACTTTTTTGCCATAGTTTATGCATTTCACATGTCTAGATCTGAAATAAAAATAATTTGGACAATAATTGACAGATTTTGAAATTTGTCAAAAAATCTGTCTTTTTTCCTGACTCCGGACCTTATGTGAAAACTGAGAAAATCTGAAAAGTACGGAAAAAAAATCAGACCAATTTTTTTTCACTTTTTTGCCATAGTTTATGCATTTCACATGTCTAGATCTGAAATAAAAAATAATTTGGACAATAATTGACAGATTTTGAAATTTGTCAAAAAAATCTGTCTTTTCCTGACCGGACCTTATGTGAAAATTGAGAAAATCTGAAAAGTAACGAAAAAAATCAGACAATTTTTTTTTTCACTTTTTTTGCCATAGTTTATGCATTTCACATGTCTAGATCTGAAATAAAAAAAAATAATTTGGACAATAATTGACAGATTTTGAAATTTGTTAAAAAATCTGTGTCTTTTTCCTTCCCGGACCTTATGTGAAAATTGAGAAAATCTGAAAAGTACGGAAAAAAATCAGACCAATTTTTTTTTTCACTTTTTTTGCCATAGTTTATGCATTTCACATGTCTAGATCTGAAATAAAAATAATTTGGACAATAATTGACAGATTTTGAAATTTGTCAAAAAAAATCTTCTCTCGTCCTGACCTTATGTGAAAATTGAGAAAATCTGAAAAGTAACGGAAAAAAAATCAGACCAATTTTTTTTTCACTTTTTTGCCATAGTTTATGCATTTCACATGTCTAGATCTGAAATAAAAAATAATTTGGACAATAATTGACAGATTTTGAAATTTGTCAAAAAATCTGTCTTTTTCCTGTCCTGACCTTATGTGAAAATTGAGAAAATCTGAAAAGTAACGGAAAAAATCAGACCAATTTTTTTTTTTTTTTTTTTTTGCCATAGTTTATGCATTTCACATGTCTAGATCTGAAATAAAAATAATTTGGACAATAATTGACAGATTTTGAAATTTGTCAAAAATCTGTCTTTCTTCCTGACTCCGGACCTTATGTGAAAACTGATAAAATCTGAAAAGTACGAAAAAAATCAGAAATTTTTTTTTTTTTTGCCATTGTTAATGCATTTCACAAGTCTAGAAGTGAAATAAAAATAATTTGGACAATAATTGACAGATTTTGAAATTTGTTAAAAAAATCTGTCTCTTATTTTGACCCCGGACCTTATGTGAAAACTGAGAAAATCTGAAAAGTACGAAAAAAATCAGAACAATTTTTTTCACTTTTTTGCCATAGTTAATGCATTTCACAAGTCTAGAAGTGAAATAAAAAATAATTTGGACAATATCTGACAGATTTTGAAATTTGTTAAAAAATCTGTCTCTTATTTTGACCCCGGACCTTATGTGAAAACTGAGAAAATCTGAAAAGTACGGAAAAAATCAGACCAATTTTTTTTTTTTTTTTTTTTTTGCCATAGTTTATGCATTTCACATGTCTAGATCTGAAATAAAAATAATTTGGACAATAATTGACAGATTTTGAAATTTGTCAAAAAATCTGTCTCTCGTCCTGACCGCGAAAATTGAGAAAATCTGAAAAGTACGGAAAAAATCAGACCAATTTTTTTTTCACTTTTTTGCCATAGTTTATGCATTTCACATGTCTAGATCTGAAATAAAAATAATTTGGACAATAATTGACAGATTTTGAAATTTGTCAAAAATCTGTCTTTTTTTCCTGACTCCGGACCTTATGTGAAAACTGAGAAAATCTGAAAAACGGAAAAAAGACCAATTTTTTTTTTTTCACTTTTTTGCCATAGTTAATGCATTTCACATGTCTAGAAGTGAAATAAAAATAATTTGGACAATAATTGACAGATTTTGAAATTTGTCAAAAAATCTGTCTCTCGTCCTGACCGCGAAAATTGAGAAAATCTGAAAAGTACGAAAAAAATCAGACCAATTTTTTTTTCACTTTTTTGCCATAGTTTATGCATTTCACATGTCTAGATCTGAAATAAAAATAATTTGGACAATAATTGACAGATTTTGAAATTTGTCAAAAAATCTGTCTTTTTCCTGACTCCGGACCTTATGTGAAAACTGAGAAAATCTGAAAAGTAATGAAAAAAAATCAGACCATTTTTTTTTTCACTTTTTTTGCCATAGTTCATGCATTTCACATGGCTAGAAGTGAAATAAAAAATAATTTGGACAATATCTGAAAGATTTTGAAATTTGTTAAAAAATCTGTCTCTTATTTTGACCCCGGACCTTATGTGAAAACTGAGAAAATCTGAAAAGTACGGAAAAAATCAGACCAATTTTTTTTTCACTTTTTTGCCATAGTTTATGCATTTCACATGTCTAGATCTGAAATAAAAATAATTTGGACAATAATTGACAGATTTTGAAATTTGTCAAAAAAATCTTTTTCTCTCGTCCTGACCGGTGAAAATTGAGAAAATCTGAAAAAATGGAAAAAATCAGACCAATTTTTTTTTTCACTTTTTTGCCATAGTTTATGCATTTCACATGTCTAGATCTGAAATAAAAATAATTTGGACAATAATTGACAGATTTTGAAATTTGTCAAAAAATCTGTCTCTCGTCCTGACCGCGAAAATTGAGAAAATCTGAAAAGTACGGAAAAAATCAGACCAATTTTTTTTCACTTTTTTTGCCATAGTTTATGCATTTCACATGTCTAGATCTGAAATAAAAATAATTTGGACAATAATTGACAGATTTTGAAATTTGTCAAAAATCTGTCTTTTTTTCTGACTCCGGACCTTATGTGAAAACTGATAAAATCTGAAAAGTACGAAAAAAATCAGAATTTTTTTTTTCACTTTTTTGCCATTGTTAATGCATTTCACAAGTCTAGAAGTGAAATAAAAATAATTTGGACAATAATTGACAGATTTTGAAATTTGTCAAAAAATCTGTCTCTCGTCCTGACCGCGAAAATTGAGAAAATCTGAAAAGTACGAAAAAAATCAGAACAATTTTTTTCACTTTTTTGCCATAGTTAATGCATTTCACAAGTCTAGAAGTGAAATAAAAAATAATTTGGACAATATCTGACAGATTTTGAAATTTGTTAAAAAATCTGTCTCTTATTTTGACCCCGGACCTTATGTGAAAACTGAGAAAATCTGAAAAGTACGGAAAAAATCAGACCAATTTTTTTTTCACTTTTTTTGCCATAGTTTATGCATTTCACATGTCTAGATCTGAAATAAAAATAATTTGGACAATAATTGACAGATTTTGAAATTTTTCAAAAAAAATCTGTCTTTTTCCTGACCCCGGACCTTATGTGAAAACTGAGAAAATCTGAAAAAGAAAAAAATCAGACCAATTTTTTTTTCACTTTTTGCCATAAAAATGTCTAGAGAAAAATAATTTTTTTGACAGATTTTTTTGCCAAAAATAGTTGTGAAAACTGAGAAAATCTGAAAAGTGGAAAAAAATGCAATTTTTTTTTCACATTTGTCTAGATCTGAAATAAAAATAATTTGGACAATAATTGACAGATTTTGAAATTTGTCAAAAAATCTGTCTCTCGTCCTGACCGGTGACCTTTGAGAAAACTGAGAAAATCTGAAAAAACGGAAAAAAATCAGACCAAATTTTTTTTTTTCACTTTTTTTGCCATAGTTTATGCATTTCACATGTCTAGATCTGAAATAAAAATAATTTGGACAATAATTGACAGATTTTGAAATTTTTTCAAAAAATCTGTCTTTTTTCCTGACTCCGGACCTTATGTGAAAACTGAGAAAATCTGAAAAGTAACGAAAAAATCAGACCAATTTTTTTTTTCACTTTTTGCCATAGTTTATGCATTTCACATGTCTAGATCTGAAATAAAAATAATTTGGACAATAATTGACAGATTTTGAAATTTGTCAAAAAATCTGTCTCTCGTCCTGACCGCGAAAATTGAGAAAATCTGAAAAGTACGAAAAAAATCAGACCAATTTTTTTTTCACTTTTTTTGCCATAGTTTATGCATTTCACATGTCTAGATCTGAAATAAAAATAATTTGGACAATAATTGACAGATTTTGAAATTTGTCAAAAAATCTGTCTTTTTTTTCTGTCCTGACCTTATGTGAAAATTGAGAAAATCTGAAAAAAAGTAATGAAAAAAATCAGACCAATTTTTTTTTTTCACTTTTTTTTGCCATAGTTTATGCATTTCACATGTCTAGATCTGAAATAAAAATAATTTGGACAATAATTGACAGATTTTGAAATTTGTCAAAAATCTGTCTTTTTTCCTGACTCCGGACCTTATGTGAAAACTGAGAAAATCTGAAAAGTACGAAAAAAATCAGAACAATTTTTTTCACTTTTTTGCCATAGTTAATGCATTTCACAAGTCTAGAAGTGAAATAAAAATAATTTGGACAATAATTGACAGATTTTGAAATTTGTTAAAAAATCTGTCTCTTATTTTGACCCCGGACCTTATGTGAAAACTGAGAAAATCTGAAAAGTACGGAAAAAATCAGACCAATTTTTTTTTTCTTTTTTTGCCATAGTTTATGCATTTCACATGTCTAGATCTGAAATAAAAATAATTTGGACAATAATTGACAGATTTTGAAATTTGTCAAAAAATCTGTCTTTTTCCTGACCCGGACCTTATGTGAAAATTGAGAAAATCTGAAAAGTACGGAAAAAATCAGACCAATTTTTTTTTCACTTTTTTTGCCATAGTTTATGCATTTCACATGTCTAGATCTGAAATAAAAATAATTTGGACAATAATTGACAGATTTTGAAATTTGTCAAAAAATCTGTCTCTCGTCCTGACCGCGAAAATTGAGAAAATCTGAAAAGTACAAAAAAAAAAATCAGACCATTTTTTTTTTTCACTTTTTTTGCCATAGTTTATGCATTTCACATGTCTAGATCTGAAATAAAAATAATTTGGACAATAATTGACAGATTTTGAAATTTGTCAAAAATCTGTCTTTCTTCCTGACTCCGGACCTTATGTGAAAACTGAGAAAATCTGAAAAGTACGAAAAAAATCAGAATTTTTTTTTTCACTTTTTTGCCATAGTTAATGCATTTCACAAGTCTAGAAGTGAAATAAAAATAATTTGGACAATAATTGACAGATTTTGAAATTTGTCAAAAAATCTGTCTCTTATTTTGACCCCTGACCTTATGTGAAAATTGAGAAAATCTGAAAAAAGTACGGAAAAAAATCAGACCAATTTTTTTTTTCACTTTTTTTGCCATAGTTTATGCATTTCACATGTCTAGATCTGAAATAAAAATAATTTGGACAATAATTGACAGATTTTGAAATTTTTTCAAAAATCTGTCTTTTTCCTGACTCCGGACCTTATGTGAAAACTGAGAAAATCTGAAAAGTACGGAAAAAAATCAGACCAATTTTTTTTTCACTTTTTTGCCATAGTTTATGCATTTCACATGTCTAGATCTGAAATAAAAATAATTTGGACAATAATTGACAGATTTTGAAATTTGTCCAAAAATCTGTCTTTTTTCCTGACTCCGGACCTTATGTGAAAACTGAGAAAATCTGAAAAGTAATGGAAAAAAATCAGACCAATTTTTTTTTTTCACTTTTTTTGCCATAGTTTATGCATTTCACATGTCTAGATCTGAAATAAAAATAATTTGGACAATAATTGACAGATTTTGAAATTTGTCAAAAAAATCTGTTTTTTCCTGACCCTGACCTTATGTGAAAATTGAGAAAATCTGAAAAGTACGGAAAAAAATCAGACCATTTTTTTTTCACTTTTTTGCCATAGTTTATGCATTTCACATGTCTAGATCTGAAATAAAAATAATTTGGACAATAATTGACAGATTTTGAAATTTGTCAAAAAATCTGTCTCTCGTCCTGACCGCGAAAATTGAGAAAATCTGAAAAGTACGGAAAAAATCAGACCAATTTTTTTTTCACTTTTTTGCCATAGTTTATGCATTTCACATGTCTAGATCTGAAATAAAAATAATTTGGACAATAATTGACAGATTTTGAAATTTGTCAAAAATCTGTCTTTCTTCCTGACTCCGGACCTTATGTGAAAACTGATAAAATCTGAAAAGTACGAAAAAAATCAGAATTTTTTTTTTCACTTTTTTGCCATTGTTAATGCATTTCACAAGTCTAGAAGTGAAATAAAAATAATTTGGACAATAATTGACAGATTTTGAAATTTGTCAAAAAATCTGTCTCTCGTCCTGACCGCGAAAATTGAGAAAATCTGAAAAGTACGAAAAAAATCAGAACAATTTTTTTTTCACTTTTTTGCCATAGTTTATGCATTTCACATGTCTAGATCTGAAATAAAAATAATTTGGACAATAATTGACAGATTTTGAAATTTGTCAAAAAATCTGTCTCTTATTTTGACCCCGGACCTTATGTGAAAACTGAGAAAATCTGAAAAGTACGGAAAAAAAAATCAGACCAATTTTTTTTTTTCACTTTTTTTGCCATAGTTTATGCATTTCACATGTCTAGATCTGAAATAAAAATAATTTGGACAATAATTGACAGATTTTGAAATTTGTCAAAAAATCTGTCTTTTTCCTGACCCCGGACCTTATGTGAAAACTGAGAAAATCTGAAAAGTAATGGAAAAAAATCAGACCAATTTTTTTTTTTTTTTTTTGCCATAGTTTATGCATTTCACATGTCTAGATCTGAAATAAAAAATAATTTGGACAATATCTGACAGATTTTGAAATTTGTCAAAAAAATCTGTCTCTTTTTTCCTGATGGTGAAAATGTGAAAACTGAGAAAATCTGAAAAGTACGGAAAAAATCAGACCAATTTTTTTTTTCTTTTTTTTGCCATAGTTTATGCATTTCACATGTCTAGATCTGAAATAAAAAATAATTTGGACAATAATTGACAGATTTTGAAATTTGTCAAAAAAATCTGTCTCTCGTCCTGACCGCGAAAATTGAGAAAATCTGAAAAGTACGGAAAAAATCAGACCAATTTTTTTTTCACTTTTTTTGCCATAGTTTATGCATTTCACATGTCTAGATCTGAAATAAAAATAATTTGGACAATAATTGACAGATTTTGAAATTTTTTCAAAAATCTGTCTTTTTCCTGACTCCGGACCTTATGTGAAAACTGAGAAAATCTGAAAAGTAATGAAAAAAATCAGAATTTTTTTTTTTTTTCACTTTTTTGCCATAGTTAATGCATTTCACATGTCTAGAAGTGAAATAAAAAATAATTTGGACAATAATTGACAGATTTTGAAATTTGTTAAAAAATCTGTCTTATCCTGACCCCTGACCTTATGTGAAAATTGAGAAAATCTGAAAAGTAACGAAAAAAATCAGACAATTTTTTTTTTTTTTTCTTTTTTTGCCATAGTTTATGCATTTCACATGTCTAGATCTGAAATAAAAAATAATTTGGACAATAATTGACAGATTTTGAAATTTGTCAAAAAATCTGTCTTTTTTTGACCTCGGACCTTATGTGAAAATTGAGAAAATCTGAAAAGTAATGGAAAAAAATCAGACCAATTTTTTTTCACTTTTTTTTGCCATAGTTTATGCATTTCACATGTCTAGATCTGAAATAAAAATAATTTGGACAATAATTGACAGATTTTGAAATTTTCAAAAATCTGTCTTTTTTTCCTGACTCCGGACCTTATGTGAAAACTGAGAAAATCTGAAAAAATCTGAAAAAAAATCAGAATTTTTTTTTTTTTTTTTTTTTTTGCCATAGTTAATGCATTTCACAAGTCTAGAAGTGAAATAAAAATAATTTGGACAATAATTGACAGATTTTGAAATTTGTCAAAAAATCTGTCTTTTTCCTGACCCGGACCTTATGTGAAAATTGAGAAAATCTGAAAAGTAACGGAAAAAATCAGACCAATTTTTTTTTCTTTTTTTTGCCATAGTTTATGCATTTCACATGTCTAGATCTGAAATAAAAAATAATTTGGACAATAATTGACAGATTTTGAAATTTGTCAAAAAATCTGTCTTTTTTCCTGACCCCGGACCTTATGTGAAAACTGAGAAAATCTGAAAAGTAATGAAAAAAATCAGAACAATTTTTTTTCACTTTTTGCCATAGTTAATGCATTTCACATGTCTAGAAGTGAAATAAAAAATAATTTGGACAATATCTGACAGATTTTGAAATTTGTTAAAAAATCTGTCTCTTATTTTGACCCGGACCTTATGTGAAAACTGAGAAAATCTGAAAAGTAATGGAAAAAATCAGACCAATTTTTTTTTTCACTTTTTTTGCCATAGTTTATGCATTTCACATGTCTAGATCTGAAATAAAAATAATTTGGACAATAATTGACAGATTTTGAAATTTGTCAAAAAAATCTGTCTCTCTGACCCTGACCTTATGTGAAAATTGAGAAAATCTGAAAAGTAAAAAAAAAATCAGAATTTTTTTTTCACTTTTTTGCCATAGTTTATGCATTTCACATGTCTAGATCTGAAATAAAAATAATTTGGACAATAATTGACAGATTTTGAAATTTGTCAAAAAATCTGTCTCTCGTCCTGACCTTATGTGAAAATTGAGAAAATCTGAAAAGTAACGAAAAAAATCAGACCATTTTTTTTCACTTTTTTTTTTTTGCCATAGTTTATGCATTTCACATGTCTAGATCTGAAATAAAAATAATTTGGACAATAATTGACAGATTTTGAAATTTGTCAAAAAAATCTGTCTTTTTCCTCCGGACCTTATGTGAAAACTGAGAAAATCTGAAAAGTAACGGAAAAAAATCAGACCAATTTTTTTTTTTCACTTTTTTTGCCATAGTTTATGCATTTCACATGTCTAGATCTGAAATAAAAATAATTTGGACAATAATTGACAGATTTTGAAATTTGTCAAAAAATCTGTCTTTTTCCTGACTCCGGACCTTATGTGACAACTGAGAAAATCTGAAAAGTACGAAAAAAATCAGACCAATTTTTTTTCACTTTTTTTGCCATAGTTCATGCATTTCACATGGCTAGAAGTGAAATAAAAATAATTTGGACAATAATTGACAGATTTTGAAATTTGTCAAAAATCTGTCTCTCGTCCTGACGGTGAAAATTGAGAAAATCTGAAAAGTACGGAAAAAATCAGACCAATTTTTTTTCTTTTTTTTTTGCCATAGTTTATGCATTTCACATGTCTAGATCTGAAATAAAAATAATTTGGACAATAATTGACAGATTTTGAAATTTGTTAAAAAAATCTGTCTCTTTTCCTGACCCGGACCTTATGTGAAAACTGAGAAAATCTGAAAAAAGTAAAAAAAAAAATCAGACCAATTTTTTTTTCACTTTTTTTGCCATAGTTTATGCATTTCACATGTCTAGATCTGAAATAAAAAAATAATTTGGACAATAATTGACAGATTTTGAAATTTGTCAAAAAAATCTGTCTTTTTTCTGACTCCGGACCTTATGTGAAAACTGAGAAAATCTGAAAAGTACGAAAAAAATCAGACCAATTTTTTTTCACTTTTTTTGCCATAGTTTATGCATTTCACATGTCTAGATCTGAAATAAAAATAATTTGGACAATAATTGACAGATTTTGAAATTTGTCAAAAAATCTGTCTCTCGTCCTGACCGCGAAAATTGAGAAAATCTGAAAAGTACGGAAAAAATCAGACCAATTTTTTTTTCACTTTTTTTGCCATAGTTTATGCATTTCACATGTCTAGATCTGAAATAAAAATAATTTGGACAATAATTGACAGATTTTGAAATTTGTCAAAAATCTGTCTTTTTCCTGACTCCGGACCTTATGTGAAAACTGAGAAAATCTGAAAAGTAAGAAAAAAATCAGAACAATTTTTTTTTTTTTTTTTTGCCATAGTTAATGCATTTCACAAGTCTAGAAGTGAAATAAAAAATAATTTGGACAATATCTGAAAGATTTTGAAATTTGTTAAAAAATCTGTCTCTTATTTTGACCCCGGACCTTATGTGAAAACTGAGAAAATCTGAAAAGTACGGAAAAAATCAGACCAATTTTTTTTCACTTTTTTTGCCATAGTTTATGCATTTCACATGTCTAGATCTGAAATAAAAATAATTTGGACAATATCTGACAGATTTTGAAATTTGCCAAAAAATCTGTCTCTCGTCCTGACGGTGAAAATTGAGAAAATCTGAAAAGTACGGAAAAAATCAGACCAATTTTTTTTTCACTTTTTTTGCCATAGTTTATGCATTTCACATGTCTAGATCTGAAATAAAAATAATTTGGACAATAATTGACAGATTTTGAAATTTGTCAAAAATCTGTCTCTCGTCCTGACGGTGAAAATTGAGAAAATCTGAAAAGTACGGAAAAAATCAGACCAATTTTTTTTCACTTTTTTGCCATAGTTTATGCATTTCACATGTCTAGATCTGAAATAAAAATAATTTGGACAATAATTGACAGATTTTGAAATTTGTCAAAAAATCTGTCTTTTTTCCTGACTCCGGACCTTATGTGAAAACTGAGAAAATCTGAAAAGTACGAAAAAAATCAGAAATTTTTTTTTCACTTTTTTGCCATTGTTAATGCATTTCACAAGTCTAGAAGTGAAATAAAAAATAATTTGGACAATAATTGACAGATTTTGAAATTTGTCAAAAAAATCTGTCTCTCGTCCTGACCTTATGTGAAAAATTGAGAAAATCTGAAAAGTAAAAAAAAAATCAGAACATTTTTTTTTCACTTTTTTTGCCATAGTTAATGCATTTCACAAGTCTAGATCTGAAATGAAAAAAAATAATTTGGACAATATCTGACAGATTTTGAAATTTGTTAAAAATCTGTCTCTTTTTTTGACCCGGACCTTATGTGAAAACTGAGAAAATCTGAAAAGTATGGAAAAAATCAGACCAATTTTTTTTCACTTTTTTGCCATAGTTTATGCATTTCACA
>NW_025962389.1:0-14993 GCF_017589495.1 Alosa alosa
TTGGTATTATTAGCCCTTGGTTTAGCTGAGTTTAGCTTTTTTATCACTGGCAGGTAGGTGTTTAGTTCTATTTATTTTTTGTTGTTGTTGTTGTTTGTGGTCCCATTTAACCTCTTTTTACCCCCAGGTGTGGAAGACACCCGAATTCCGGATGGGAGGCACAGGCGGGAGTTAGGTTAAGGTAAGTGGACAGGCGTGGAAGGACACCTGGATTCCGGAGGGAGGCTAGCGGAGAAGACACCTGAATTCGGACGGGAGGCACAGGCAAGCCTTAGCGGTCCTTCCCGTGTTTTCATCAGGGGCTTCCCCACACTCGTCCTTCCCATAGTTTCACCAGGGCCCCCCCACCTGGCCCGTATCCAGCGGCCTGGACCAAAGTCAGACTCACACGTTAGGCACGGTCCTTCCCATGTTTTCATCGGGGCTTCCCCACACTTAGCCAGAATAGGCCTTAAAAATTAGGCGAATTGCCATAGGGTTATGGTTAGGGTTTAGCTATGATTAGGCTAGTCAGATAGACATAATAGCCCATTGTCATGCCACTAAGTGGCTATGACTGTAAAATTCCCAAAATAAGGGTTAGGTTTAGGCAATTAGCCTTAGAAAAATTCCCAAAATAGGGTTAGGGTTAGGCAAATAGCCTTACAGGTTCAAAAATTAGGGTTAGCATACATGCTCCCTTGTTGCAACGTTTGAGTCAATTTGATCTTCATCAGGCAAGGAGATGTTGCTGCCAGGATGGTCAGGGACAAAATGAGGGGGCGTTGTATGATGCTCCTCCTTTTTATAGACTAGCTGCCGATGTGATTTTTAGCTTCTGTCAGTTTTAGACTTTTGGCTTTTTAACCTTTAGTATTGCCCTTAGTGTAGCATAGTAGCTTTAATTATTTGGCTTTTGCCCTTAGTGTAGCTTAGTTGCTTTAATTATTTGGCTTTAATTCCCCTCTTTAGTTAGCTTGAGTTAGCTTAGGTTTACTTGGTATTATTAGCCCTTAGTTTAGCTGAGTTTAGCTTTTTTTATCACTGCAGGTAGGTGTTTAGTTCTATTTATTTTTTTGTTGTTGTTGTTGTGGTCCCATTTAACCTCCTTTTTACCCCAGGTGTGGGAAGACACCAATTCGGATGGGAGGCACAGGCAGGTTAGGTTAAGGTAAGTGGACAGGCGTGGAGAGGGGACACCTGGATTCGGGAGGGAGGCTAAGCGGAGAAGACACCTGAATTCGGACGGAGGCACAGGCAAGCTATACTGGTCCTTCCCGTGTTTTTCATCAGGGCTTCCCCACACTTTCGTCCCTTCCCATAGTTTCACCCAGGGCCCCCACACCTGGCCGTATCGGCCTGGACCAAAGTCAGACTCCGTTAAACCGCGGTCCTTCCCATGTTTTCATCGGGGCTTCCCACACTTAGCCAGAATAGGCCTTAAAAATTAAGAGAATTGCCATAGGGTTATGGTTAGGGTTTAGCTATGATTAGGCTAGTCAGATAGACATAATAGCCCATTGTCATGCCACTAAGTGGCTATGACTGTAAAAATTCCCCCAAATAGGGGTTAGGTTTAGGCAATTAGCCTTAGAAAAATTCCCAAATAGGGTTAGGGTTAGGCAAATAGCCTTACAGGTTCAAAAATTAGGGTTAGCATACATGCTCCCTTGTTACAACGTTTCGAGTCAATTTGATCTTCATCAGGCAAGGAGATGTTGCTGCCAGGATGGTCAAGGGACAAAATGAGGGCGTTGTATGATGCTCCTCCTTTTATAGACTAGCTGCGATGTGATTTTTTAGCTTCTGTCAGTTTAGACTTTGGCTTTTTAACCTTTAGTATTGCCCTTAGTGTAGCATAGTAGCTTTAATTATTTGGCTTTTTGCCCTTAGTGTAGCTTAGTTGCTTTAATTATTTGGCTTTAATTCCCCCTTTTAGTTAGCTTTTAGCTTAGGTTTACTTGGTATTAATGTATAGTTTAGCTGAGTTTAGCTTTTTATCACTGGCAGGTAGGTGTTTAGTTCTATTTATTTTTGTTGTTGTTGTTGTGGTCCCATTTAACCTCCTTTTTACCCCAGGTGTGGAGAAGACACCGAATTCGGATGGGAGGCACAGGCAGGTTAGGTTAAGGTAAGTGGACGGCGTGGAGAGGGACACCTGGATTCGGAGGGAGGCTAAGCGGAGAAGACACACCTGAATTCGGACCCGGGGAGGCACAGGCAAGCTAGCCACGGTCCTTCCGATGTTTTCATCAGGGCTTCCCCACACTCGTCCTTCCCATATTTCACCAGGGCCCCCACACCTGACCGTATCAGCGGCCTGGACCAAAGTCAGACTCACGTTAAACACGGTCCTTCCCATGTTTTCATCGGGGGCTTCCCCACACTTAGCCAGAATAGGCCTTAAAAATTAGGCGAAGTGCCATAGGGTTATGGTTAGGGTTTAGCTATGATTAGGCTAGTCCAGATAGACATAATAGCCCATTGTCATGCCACTAAGTGGCTATGACTGTAAAAATTCCCCAAATAGGGTTAGAGTTTAGGCAATTAGCCTTAGAAAAATTCCCAAATAGGGTTAGGGTTAGGCAAAATAGCCTTACAGGTTCAAAAATTAGGGTTAGCATACATGCTCCCTTGTTGCAACGTTTCGAGTCAATTTGATCTTCATCAGGCAAGGAGATGTTGCTGCCAGGATGGTCAGGGACAAAATGAGGCGTTGTATGATGCTCCTCCTTTTATAGACTAGCTACCCGATGTGATTTTTAGCTTCTGTCAGTTTAGACTTTTGGCTTTTTAACCTTTAGTATTGCCCTTAGTGTAGCATAGTAGCTTTAATTATTTGGCTTTTTTGCCCCTTAGTGTAGCCAAGTTGCTTTAATTATTTGGCTTTAATCCCCCCTCTTTAGTTAGCTTGGTTAGCTTAGGTTTACTTGGTATTATTAGCCCTTAGTTTAGCTGAGTTTAGCTTTTTTATCACTGGCGGGTAGGTGTTTTAGTTCTATTTTTTTTTTTTTGTTGTTGTTGTTGTGGTCCCATTTAACCTCCTTTTACCCCCAGGTGTGGGAAGACACCCGAATTCGGATGGGAGGCACAGGCAGGTTAGGTTAAGGTAAGTGGACAGGCGTGGAGAGGGACACCTGGATTCGGAGGAGGCTAAGCGGAGAAGACACCTGAATTCGGACGGGGAGGCACAGGCAAGCTATACGGTCCTTCCGTGTTTTCATCAGGGCTTCCCCACTCGTCCTTCCATAGTTTCACCAGGGCCCCCACACCTGACCGTATCAGCGGCCTGGACCAAAGTCAGACTCCCGTTAGGCAGTCCTTCCCATGTTTTTCATCGAGGGCTTCCCCACACTTAGCCAGAATAGGCCTTAAAAATTAGGCCCGAATTGCCATAGGGTTATGGTTAGGGTTTAGCTATGATTAGGCTAGTCCAGATAGACATAATAGCCCATTGTCATGCCACTAATTGGCTATGACTGTAAAATTCCCCAAATAGGGTTAGGTTTAGGCAATTGGGATAGAAAAATTCCAAATAGGGTTAGGGTTAGGCAAAATAGCCTTACAGGTTCAAAAATTAGGGTTAGCATACATGCTCCCTTGTTGCAACGTTGGTCAATTTGATCTTCATCAGGCAAAAGGAGATGTTGCTGCCAGGATTTTCAGGGACAAAATGAGGCGTTGTATGATGCTCCTCCTTTTATAGACTAGCTGCGATGTGATTTTTTAGCTTTCTGTCAGTTTAGACTTTTTGGCTTTTTTAACCTTTAGTATTGCCCTTAGTGTAGCATAGTAGCTTTAATTATTTGGCTTTTTGCCCTTAGTGTAGCTTAGTTGCTTTAATTATTTGGCTTTAATTCCCCTCTTTGTTAGCTTGAGTTCCCTTAGGTTGACTATTATTAGCCCTTCCTTTAGCTGAGGCAGCTTTTATGCCTCAGGTGAGTGTTTAGTTCTATTTACTTTTTGTTGTTGTTGTTGTGTGGTCCCATTTAACACCCTTTTACCCCCAGGTGTGGATGATAGGAATTCCGGCCACAGGCACAGGCAGGTTAGGTTAAGGTACAAGGTGGACAGCGTTGGTGAGACTGGGACACCTGGATCTTTAGGTTTTCTGGCCTCGGACGCCAGTAAAACACCCCGATCTGTTCTGTGACGAGGGAGGCACAGAGCAAGCGGTTGGCTGGGGCCAGAATCATCATCACGAATCCCCGGTTAAGCGTGCTTCCCATCGAGGTCGGGATTCACCAGGCTTCTCCCTGGCGTGACTAGTGTCGCCCCTCCTGTGGAAATCAGGCAGCTATGCCTCAGTGTTTTCACTCTCACTATCCCATGACTATGATAGGGGTAATCCCACAAGTAGCCGGTGCAGTTGGTTTAGCCACAAGTCGTGCAGCGTTAGTGTTAGACTGGCGGCACCTTATAGCCCCTATGTTTCTGGCTCGGATAGCCCAATAAACACCCCGTCTGGCTGTGTGACCTTGCGTGTGAGCTAAGCGGTTAGGGGTCGGGGATTACATGTGGCGCCTTAGCGTGACTAGTGGGTGTGGGGTCAGGGCTATGCCTCCAGGTTTTCCTCTCACTATCCCCTACTATGAGGGGGGTATAGCCAAGTGCACCCGGGGTGCAGTTGGTTTTAATACAAGTCGTGCAGCGTTGGTGTTAGACTGGCGGCACCCCTTTGCGCCCCATGTTTTCTGGCTCGGACGCCAATAAAGCCACCCCGTCGCTGTGACCTTGCGTCGAGGAGCTGAAGCCCGGTTGGCTAGGGCCAGAATCATATCACGAATCCGCGGTTAAGCGTGCTTCCACATGCGGGGGGGGTCGAGGATTCACATGTGGCGCCTCCCTAAGCGTGACTAGTGTCGCCCTCCTGTGGAAATCAGGCAGCTATGCCTCAGTGTTTTCCTCTCACTATCCCTGACTATGATAGGGGGTAATAGCCACAAGTGCACCAGGGTGCAGTTGGTTTTAACCACAAGTCGTGCAGCGTTGGTGTTAGACTGGCGGCACCCCATCCCCCCATGTTTTCTGGCAGCTCGGGACATAATGCGCCACCCGTCTCGCTGTGACCTTGCGTGGGAGCTAAGCGGTTGGCTAGGGGCCAGAATCATATCACTGAATCCGCCCAGTTAGCGTGCTTCCACATGCGGGGTCGGGATTCACATGTGAGCGCCTCCCTAGCGTGACTAGTGTCGCCCTCGTGTGGAAATCAGGCAGCTATGCCTCAGTGTTTTCACTCTCACTATCCCTGACTATGATAGGGGGTAATAGCCACAAGTGCACGGGGTGCAGTTGGTTTTAACCACAAGTCGTGCAGCGTTGGTGTTACACTGGCGGCACCCCATGCAGCCCCATGTTTTCTGGCGCTCCGGACGCAATGGCGCCACCCCCGTCTCGCTGTGACCTTGCGTCGCGGAGCTAAGGCGGTTGGCTAGGGCCAGAATCATATCTGAATCCGCGGTTAGCGTGCTTCCACATCGCGGGGTCGGGGATTCACATGTGGCGCCTCCTAAGCGTGACTAGTGTAAGCCCTCGTGTGGAAATCAGGCAGCTATGCCTCAGTGTTTTCACTCTCACTATCCTGACTATGATGGGGTAATAGCCACAAGTGCGGGGTGCAGTTGGTTTTAGCCACAAGTCGTGCAGCGTTGGTGTTAGACTGGCGGCACCCCATGCGCCCCATGTTTTCTGGCGCTCGGACGCAATGAAGCCACCCCGTCTCGCTGTGACCTTCGCGTCGGAGCTGGCCCGGTTGGCTAGGAGCCAGAATCATATCACGAATCCGCCCAGTTAAGCGTGCTTCCACATCGCGAGTCGGGATTCACATGTGGCGCCTCCCTAAGCGTGACTAGTGTAAGCCCTCGTGTGGAAATCAGGCAGCTATGCCTCAGTGTTTTCACTCTCACTATCCCTGACTATGATGGGGGTAATAGCCACAAGTGCACGGGGTGCAGTTGGTTTTGGCCACAAGTGGGTGCAGCGTTGGTGTTAGACTGGCGGCACCCCCATGCGCCCCCATGTTTTCTGACGCTCCGGACGCAACGCCGCCACCCCCGTCTCGCTGTGACCTTGCGTCGCGGAGCTAGGCGGTTGGCTAGGGCCAGAATCATATACGAATCCGCGGTTAAGCGTGCTTCCACATGCGGGGGTCGGGGATTCACATGTGGCGCCTCCCTAAGCGTGACTAGTGTAAGCCCTCGTGTGGAAATCAGGCAGCTATGCCTCAGTGTTTTCACTCTCACTATCCTGACTATGATAGGGGTAATAGCCACAAGTGCACCGGGGTGCAGTTGGTTTTAGCCACAAGTGGGTGCAGCGTTGGTGTTACACTGGCGGCACCCCCATGCGCCCCCATGTTTTCTGACGCTCCGGACGCAATGGCGCCACCCCCGTCTCGCTGTGACCTTGCGTCGCGGAGCTAGGCGGTTGGCTAGGGCCAGAATCATATACGAATCCGCAGTTAGCGTGCTTCCACATCGCGGGGGTCGGGATTCACATGTGAGCGCCTCCCTAGCGTGACTAGTGTCGCCCTCGTGTGGAAATCAGGCAGCTATGCCTCAGTGTTTTCACTCTCACTATCCCTGACTATGATAGGGGGTAATAGCCACAAGTGCACCGGGGTGCAGTTGGTTTTTTGGCCACAAGTCGTGCAGCGTTGGTGTTAGACTGGCGGCACCCCCATGCGCCCCCATGTTTTCTGACGCTCCGGACGCAACGCCGCCACCCCCGTCTCGCTGTGACCTTGCGTCGCGGAGATAGGCGGTTGGCTAGGGCCAGAATCGTATGTGAATCCGCAGCTAGCGTGACATGTTCATCACATACGACTCTTGACTTAGCGGGTTTTCACTCTTGGCCCCTTAGTGGCAGTATGGGAGAATGACAGTCTGTTACATTTTCCATCACATACGACTCTTGACTTAGCGGGTTTTCACTCTTGGCCCCTTAGTGGCAGTATGGGAGAATGACAGTCTGTTACATTTTCCATCACATCACGAGTCTTGAGTTAGCGGGTTTTTTTCAGTCTTGGCCTTAGTGGCGGTATGGGAGAATGACAGTCTGTTACATGTTCATCACATATGACTCTTGAGTTAAGCGCCTGGAGGTTTGCTAGGGCGGAATCATATCACGAACCCATGGGTATACCATGGGTTTGAGATTTTTCGGCTCTGCTTAAGGCTTTAACCCTTGCGAGGTTAGCTTAAGTGGGGCACAGTGCACCAGTACTTATCGGTGCTTAAGCCTGGTTGTCCGTGGGGGTGGTACCCAGAGGGGGGGTGTTTGCCACTTTTGTGTTGCGGGCTTAGCATAGAGGGTGTTAGCTAGTTTGATTAAGCGTGTTTAATTTGGGTTAAGTTTAGTGGAGTAGGATACAGGGTAATGCTCCCAGGCTCACACCTGCAGCGAATTAATTTTTGGGGGGACAGAGAGGAGTCTTTGGAGCCTCTGTGAGCAGCTGGGGCCTGTGGGTGGGTGTGTGTGTGTGTGTAGGGGTGCTGCAGTGGGTATAGCACAGCATCTAGGCCCAAGCATCTAGGCACAGCATCTAGGCCCAACTTTAATAATAATAATGTAATAATAATAATAAGTTGGGGCCTCTCTGAGCAGCTGGAGCCTCTCTGAGCAACAGGCCCCTCTCTCTGTCCCTCTCTATCACCTCTTGTGGCGTGTGTGCGTGTGTGTGGCTGTGCTTGGTGGGGGGTCTGGCGCAGCTCTCTGTGTCTCTCCTGCTCCTAGGCCCAAGTTGAGCCCGTCTGAGCACAAGCACTCATCCCCAGGCCTCTCCCGGCCCGTCCGATCACAGTAGCTAGTAGGCCTCTCACAAGGCCTTAGCTTAAGCTAATGTGTGTGTGTTTGGGGGAGGGCTCAGGATTGGGTGAGATTCTAGATTAATTTTGGCTCGGGCCTTAGCGCCGCCACCCCGTCTCGCTGTGACCTTGCGTCGCGGAGATAGCCCGGTTGGCTAGGGCCAGAATCGTATGTGAATCCGCAGCTAGCGTGACATGTTCATCACATCACGACTCTTGACTTAGCGGGTTTTCACTCTTGGCCTTAGTGGCAGTATGGGAGAATGACAGTCTGTTACATTTTCCATCACATCGACTCTTGACTCGGGTTTTGACTTGGCCCCTTAGTGGCAGTATGGGAGAATGACAGTCTGTTACATTTTCCATCACGACTCTTGACTTAGCGGGTTTTCACTCTTGGCCTTAGTGGCAGTATGGGAGAATGACAGTCTGTTACATTTTCCATCACATACGACTCTTGACTTAGCGGGTTTTCACTCTTGGCCTCTTAGTGGCAGTATGGGAGAATGACAGTCTGTTACATTTTCCATCACATACGAGTCTTGAGTTAGCGCTTTTTCAGTCTTGGCCCCTTAGTGGCAGTATGGGAGAATGACAGTCTGTTACATGTTCATCACATATGACTCTTGAGTTAAGCGCCTGGAGGTTTGCTAGGGCGGAATCATATCTGAACCCTTAGGTATACCATGGGTTTGAGATTTTTCGGCTCTGCTTAAGGCTTTAACCCTTGCGAGGTTAGCTTAAGTGGGGCACAGTGCACCAGTACTTATCGGTGCTTAAGCCTGGTTGTCCGTGGGGGGTGGTACCCAGAGGGGGGTGTTTGCCACTTTGTGTTGCGGGCTTAGCATAGAGGGTGTTAGCTAGTTTGATTAAGCGTGTTTAATTTGGGTTAAGTTTAGTGGAGTAGGATACAGGGTAATGCTCCCAGGCTCACACCTACACGCGCGCAGGGGACAGAGAGGAGTCTTTGGAGCCTCTGTGAGCAGCTGGGGCCTGTGGGTGGGTGTGTGTGTGTGTAGGGGTGCTGCAGTGGGTATAGCACAGCATCTAGGCCCAAGCATCTAGGCACAGCATCTAGGCCCAACTTTAATAATAATAATGTAATAATAATAATAAGTTGGGGCCTCTCTGAGCAGCTGGAGCCTCTCTGAGCAACAGGCCCCTCTCTCTGTCCCTCTCTATCACCTGCGCGCGCGTGTGTGCGTGTGTGTGGCTGTGCTTGGTGGGGGGGGTCTAGCGCAGCTCTCTGTGTCTCTCCCTGCTCCTAGGCCCAAGTTGAGCCCGTCTGAGCACAAGCACTCATCCCCAGGCCTCTCTCGGCCCGTCCGATCACAGTAGCTAGTAGGCCTCTCACAAGGCCTTAGCTTAAGCTAATGTGTGTGTGTGTTTGGGGGGGGCGCTCAGGATTGGGTGAGATTCTAGATTAATTTTGGCTCGGGCCTAGCGCCGCCACCCCGTCTCGCTGTGACCTTGCGTCAGGAGGAGATAAGCCCGGTTAGCTAGGGGCCAGAATCGTATGTGAATCCGCAGCTAGCGTGACATGTTCATCACATACGACTCTTGACTTAGCGGGTTTTCACTCTTGGCCCCTTAGTGGCAGTATGGGAGAATGACAGTCTGTTACATTTTCCATCACATACGACTCTTGACTTAGCGGGTTTTCACTCTTGGCCCCTTAGTGGCAGTATGGGAGAATGACAGTCTGTTACATTTTCCATCACATACGACTCTTGACTTAGCGGGTTTTCACTCTTGGCCCCTTAGTGGCAGTATGGGAGAATGACAGTCTGTTACATTTTCCATCACATACGACTCTTGACTTAGCGGGTTTTCACTCTTGGCCCCTTAGTGGCAGTGTGGGAGAATGACAGTCTGTTACATTTTCCATCACATACGAGTCTTGAGTTAGCGCTTTTTCAGTCTTGGCCCCTTAGTGGCAGTATGGGAGAATGACAGTCTGTTACATGTTCATCACATATGACTCTTGAGTTAAGCGCCTGGAGGTTTGCTAGGGCGAATCATATCTGAACCCTTGGGTATACCATGGGTTTGAGATTTTTTGGCTCTGCTTAAGGCTTTAACCCTTGCGAGGTTAGCTTAAGTGGGGCACAGTGCACCAGTACTTATCGGTGCTTAAGCCTGGTTGTCCGTGGGGGGTGGTACCCAGAGGGGGTGTTTGCCACTTTGTGTTGCGGGCTTAGCATAGAGGGTGTTAGCTAGTTTGATTAGCGTGTTTAATTTGGGTTAAGTTTAGTGGAGTAGGATACAGGGTAATGCTCCCAGGCTCACACACACGCGCGCAGGGGACAGAGAGGAGTCTTTGGAGCCTCTGTGAGCAGCTGGGGCCTGTGGGTGGGTGTGTGTGTGTGTAGGGGGGCTGCAGTGGGTATAGCACAGCATCTAGGCCCAAGCATCTAGGCACAGCATCTAGGCCCAACTTTAATAATAATAATGTAATAATAATAATAAGTTGGGGCCTCTCTGAGCAGCTGGAGCCTCTCTGAGCAACAGGCCCCTCTCTCTGTCCCTCTCTATCACCTCTTGTGGCGTGTGTGCGTGTGTGTGGCTGTGCTTGGTGGGGGGTCTGGCGCGGCTCTCTGTGTCTCTCCCTGCTCCTAGGCCCAAGTTGAGCCCGTCTGAGCACAAGCACTCATCCCCAGGCCTCTCCCGGCCCGTCCGATCACAGTAGCTAGTAGGCCTCTCACAAGGCCTTAGCTTAAGCTAATGTGTGTGTGTTTGGGGGGGGGGCTCAGGATTGGGTGAGATTCTAGATTAATTTTGGCGCTCGGACATAGCGCCGCCACCCCGTCTCGCTGTGACCTTGCGTGTGCGGAGATAGGCGGTTAGCTAGGGCCAGAATCGTATGTGAATCCGCAGCTAAGCGTGACATGTTCATCACATCGACTCTTGACTTAGCGGGTTTCACTCTTGGCCCCTTAGTGGCAGTATGGGGGACAGAATGACAGTCTGTTACATTTTCCATCACATGACAGTCGACTCTTGACTTAGCGGGTTTTCACTCTTGGCCCCTTAGTGGCAGTATGGGAGAATGACAGTCTGTTACATTTTCCATCACATCACGACTCTTGACTTAGCGGGTTTTTCACTCTTGGCCTTAGTGGCAGTATGGGAGAATGACAGTCTGTTACATTTTTCCATCACATACGAGTCTTGAGTTAAGCGCTTTTTCAGTCTTGGCCTTAGTGGCAGTATGGGAGAATGACAGTCTGTTACATGTTCATCACATATGACTCTTGAGTTAGCGCCTGGAGGTTTGCTAGGGCGGAATCATATCTGAACCCTTGGGTATACCATGGGTTTGAGATTTTTTCGGCTCTGCTTAAGGCTTTAACCCTTGCGAGGTTAGCTTAAGTGGGGCACAGTGCACCAGTACTTATCGGTGCTTAAGCCTGGTTGTCCGTGGGGGTGGTACCCAGGGGGTGTTTGCCACTTTGTGTTGCGGGCTTAGCATAGAGGGTGTTAGCTAGTTTGATTAAGCGTGTTTAATTTGGGTTAAGTTTAGTGGAGTAGGATACAGGGTAATGCTCCCAGGCTCACACCTGCAGCGCGGGGGGAGAGAGGAGTCTTTGGAGCCTCTGTGAGCAGCTGGGGCCTGTGAGTGGGTGTGTGTGTGTGTGTAGGGGTGCTGCAGTGGGTATAGCACAGCATCTAGGCCCAAGCATCTAGGCACAGCATCTAGGCCCAACTTTAATAATAATAATGTAATAATAATAATAAGTTGGGGCCTCTCTGAGCAGCTGGAGCCTCTCTGAGCAACAGGCCCCTCTCTCTGTCCCTCTCTATCACCTGCTTGTGGCGTGTGTGCGTGTGTGTGGCTGTGCTTGGTGGGGGGTCTGGCGCAGCTCTCTGTGTCTCTCCCTGCTCCTAGGCCCAAGTTGAGCCCGTCTGAGCACAAGCACTCATCCCAGGCCTCTCCCGGCCCGTCCGATCACAGTAGCTAGTAGGCCTCTCACAAGGCCTTAGCTTAAGCTAATGTGTGTGTGTTTGGGGGGGCGCTCAGGATTGGGTGAGATTCTAGATTAATTTTGGCGCTCGGGCCTTAGCGCCCGCCACCCCGTCTCGCTGTGACCTTGCGTCGCGGAGATAAGCCCGGTTGGCTAGGGCCAGAAATCGTATGTGAATCCGCAGCTAGCGTGACATGTTCATCACATATGACTCTTGACTTAGCGGGTTTTCACTCTTGGCCTTAGTGGCAGTATGGGAGAATGACAGTCTGTTACATTTTTTCCATCACACTCTTGACAGCGGGTTTTGACTTTGGCCCCTTAGTGGCAGTATGGGAGAATGACAGGTTACATTTTTCACTCTTCTAGTGGCAGTATGGGAGAATGACAGTCTGTTACATTTTCCATCACATCACGACTCTTGACTTAGCGGGGTTTTCACTCTTGGCCTTAGTGGCAGTATGGGAGAATGACAGTCTGTTACATTTTCCATCACATCACGAGTCTTGAGTTAGCGGCTTTTTCAGTCTTGGCCCCTTAGTGGCAGTATGGGAGAATGACAGTCTGTTACATGTTCATCACATATGACTCTTGAGTTAAGCGCCTGGAGGTTTGCTAGGGCGGAATCATATCTGAACCCTTGGGTATACCATGGGTTTGAGATTTTTCGGCTCTGCTTAAGGCTTTAACCCTTGCGAGGTTAGCTTAAGTGGGGCACAGTGCACCAGTACTTATCGGTGCTTAAGCCTGGTTGTCGTGGGGGTGGTACCCAGAGGGGGTGTTTGCCACTTTGTGTTGTTGGGCTTAGCATAGAGGGTGTTAGCTAGTTTGATTAAGCGTGTTTAATTTGGGTTAAGTTTAGTGGAGTAGGATACAGGGGTAATGCTCCCAGGCTCACACCTGCAGCGCGGGGGACAGAGAGGAGTCTTTGGAGCCTCTGTGAGCAGCTGCAGCCTGTGTGAGAACACGCACTGTCTCCTAAGCCTCTCTGTGCCTCTCAAGCGTCAGGGGTCAAACCAGAGGTCAAGCTGTAGCTAGTAGGCCTCTGACAAGGCCTCGGCCTAAGTTTGGGCCTCTGTGAGTAGCTGCAGCCCGTGTGAGCACAAGCACTCTTCCCCAAGCCTCTCCAAGCATCAGGGGTCAAGTCAGAGGTCAGCAGTAGCTAGTAGGCCTCTCACAAGGCCTCAGCCTAAGCTGGAGGATTGGGTTAGATTGTAAATTAATTTTGGGAGAACAGAGTCTAGGTTGTGCTAGCTGTGGAAAAGGGGATAGGGAAGAGGTTGGGCCTCTGTTAGGTGTATTAGTGGGGTTAAGTTTAGATGTAGGATACAGGGTAATGCTCCCAGGCTCACACACCTGTGGCGCTTGGGGACAGAGAGGAGTCTTTGGAGCCTCTGTGAGCATCAGCTGGGGCCTGTGGGTGGTGTGTGTGTGTGTGTAGGGGTGCTGCAGTGGGTATAGCACAGCATCTAGGCCCAAGCATCTAGGCACAGCATCTAGGCCCAACTTTAATAATAATAATGTAATAATAATAATAAGTTGGGGCCTCTCTGAGCAGCTGGAGCCTCTCTGAGCAACAGGCCCCTCTCTCTGTCCCTCTCTATCACCTGCGCGCGCGTGTGTGCGTGTGTGTGGCTGTGCTTGGTGGGGGGGGTCTAGCGCAGCTCTCTGTGTCTCTCCCTGCTCCTAGGCCCAAGTTGAGCCCGTCTGAGCACAAGCACTCATCCCCAGGCCTCTCCCGGCCCGTCCGATCACAGTAGCTAGTAGGCCTCTCACAAGGCCTTAGCTTAAGCTAATGTGTGTGTGTTTGGGGGGGGAGGCGCTCAGGATTGGGTGAGATTCTAGATTAATTTTGGCGCTCGGACATAGCGCCGCCACCCCGTCTCGCTGTGACCTTGCGTGTGAGGAGATAAGCGGTTGGCTAGGGCCAGAATCGTATGTGAATCCGCAGCTAAGCGTGACATGTTCATCACATACGACTCTTGACTAGCAGTATGGGAGAATGACAGGTTTTCACTCTTGGCCTTAGTGGCAGTATGGGAGAATGACAGTCTGTTACATTTTCCATCACATGGGAGAATGACTCTTGACTTAGCGGGTTTTCACTCTTGGCCCCTTAGTGGCAGTATGGGAGAATGACAGTCTGTTACATTTTCCATCACATCACGACTCTTGACTTAGCGGGTTTTCACTCTTGCCCCTTAGTGGCAGTATGGGAGAATGACAGTCTGTTACATTTTCCATCACATCACGACTCTTGACTTAGCGGGTTTTCAGTCTTGGCCCCTTAGTGGCAGTATGGGAGAATGACAGTCTGTTACATTTTTCATCACATATGACTCTTGAGTTGCGCCTGGAGGTTTGCTAGGGCGAGGAATCATATCTGAACCACTTAGGTATACCATGGGTTTGAGATTTTTTCGGCTCTGCTTAAGGCTTTAACCCTTTGAGGTTAGCTTAAGTGGGGCACAGTGCACCAGTACTTATCGGTGCTTAAGCCTGGTTGTCCGTGGGGGGTGGTACCCAGAGGGGGTGTTTGCCACTTTGTGTTCTTGGGCTTAGCATAGAGGGTGTTAGCTAGTTTGATTAAGCGTGTTTAATTTGGGTTAAGTTTAGTGGAGTAGGATACAGGGTAATGCTCCCAGGCTCACACCTGCAGCAGGGGACAGAGAGGAGTCTTTGGAGCCTCTGTGTCGGCACAGCATCTAGGCCCAACTTTAATAATAATAATGTAATAATAATAATAAGTTGGGGCCTCTCTGAGCAGCTGGAGCCTCTCTGAGCAACAGGCCCCTCTCTGTCCCTCTCTATCACCTGCTTGTGTGTGTGTGTGTGTGTGTGGCTGTGCTTGGTGGGGGTCTAAGCGCAGCTCTCTGTGTCTCTCCCTGCTCCTAGGCCCCAAGTTGAGCCCGTCTGAGCACAAGCACTCATCCCCAGGCCTCTCCGGCCCGTCCGATCACAGTAGCTAGTAGGCCTCTCACAAGGCCTTGGCTTAAACTAATGTGTGTGTGTTTGGGGGAGGCGCTCAGGATTGGGTGAGATTCTAGATTAATTTTGGCGCTCGGGCCTTGCGCCGCCACCCCGTCTGGCTGTGACCTTGCGTCAGCGGGAGATGGGCGGTTGGCTAGGGCCAGAATAGTATGTGAATCCGCGGCTAAGTGACATGTTCATCACATACGACTCTTGACTTAGCGGGTTTTCACTCTTGGCCCCTTAGTGGCAGTATGGGAGAATGACAGTCTGT